>NW_025548249.1:0-57500 GCF_905237065.1 Salmo salar | reverse complement strand
GGATAATACCCTCCATCTACAGGGTAATACCCTCCATCTACAGGGTAATACCCTCCGTCTACAGGGTAATACCCTCCGCATCATCTACAGGGTAATACCCTCCATCTACAGGGTAATACCCTCCATCTACAGGGTAACACCCTCCATCTACAGGGTAATACCCTCCATCTACAGGGTAATACCCTCCATCTACAGGGTAATACCCCTCCATCTACAGGGTAATACCCTCCATCTACAGGGTAATACCCTCCATCTACAGGGTAATACCCTCCATCTACAGGGTAATACCCTCCATCTACAGGGTAATACCCTCCATCTACAGGGTAATACCCTCCATCTACAGGGTAACACCCTCCATCTACAGGGTAATACCCTCCATCTACAGGGTAATACCCTCCATCTACAGGGTAATACCCTCCATCTACAGGGTAATACCCTCCATCTACAGGGTAATACCCTCCATCTACAGGGTAATACCCTCCATCTACAGGGTAATACCCTCCATCTACAGGGTAATACCCTCCACATCATCTACTACAGACCGGTTTACCAGTGTGTGTGTATTAACCGGTGTACCAGTGTGTGTATTAACCGGTGTACCAGTGTGTGTGTATTAACCGGTGTACCAGTGTGTGTGTATTAACCGGTGTACCAGTGTGTGTGTATTAACCGGTGTACCAGTGTGTGTGTATTAACCGGTGTACCAGTGTGTGTGTATTAACCGGTGTACCAGTGTGTGTGTATTAACCGGTGTACCAGTGTGTGTATTAACCGTGTACCAGTGTGTGTGATTAACCGGTGTACCAGTGTGTGTGTATTAACCGGTGTACCAGTGTGTGTGTATTAACCGGTGTACCAGTGTGTGTGTATTAACCGGTGTACCAGTGTGTGTGTATTAACCGGTGTACCAGTGTGTGTATTAACCGGTGTACCAGTGTGTGTACTAACCGTGTACAGTGTGTGTATTAACCGGTGTACCAGTGTGTGTATTAACCGGTGTACCAGTGTGTGTGTATTAACCGGTGTACCAGTGTGTGTGTATTAACCGTGTACCAGTGTGTGTATACTAACCGTGTACCAGTGTGTGTGTATTAACCGGTGTACCAGTGTGTGTGTATTAACCGGTGTACCAGTGTGTGTATTAACCGGTGTACCAGTGTGTGTGTATTAACCGGTGTACCAGTGTGTGTGTATTAACCGGTGTACCAGTGTGTGTATTAACCGTGTACCAGTGTGTGTGTATTAACCGGTGTACCAGTGTGTGTGTATTAACCGGTGTACCAGTGTGTGTATTAACCGGTGTACCAGTGTGTGTATTAACCGGTGTACCAGTGTGTGTATTAACCAGTGTACCAGTGTGTGTGTATTAACCGGTGTACCAGTGTGTGTGTATTAACCGGTGTACCAGTGTGTGTATTAACCGGTGTACCAGTGTGTGTGTATTAACCGGTGTACCAGTGTGTGTGTATTAACCGGTGTACCAGTGTGTGTATTAACCGGTGTACCAGTGTGTGTGTATTAACCGGTGTACCAGTGTGTGTGTATTAACCGGTGTACCAGTGTGTGTGTATTAACCGGTGTACCAGTGTGTGTATTAACCGGTGTACCAGTGTGTGTATATTAACCGGTGTACCAGTGTGTGTATTAACCGGTGTACCAGTGTGTGTATATTAACCGGTGTACCAGTGTGTGTATTAACCGGTGTACCAGTGTGTGTGTACTAACCGGTGTACCACTGTGTGTATTAACCGGTGTACCAGTGTGTGTATTAACCGGTGTACCAGTGTGTGTATTAACCGGTGTACCAGTGTGTGTGTATTAACCGTGTACCAGTGTGTGTGTATTAACCGGTGTACCAGTGTGTGTGTATTAACCGGTGTACCAGTGTGTGTGTATTAACCGGTGTACCAGTGTGTGTGTATTAACCGGTGTACCAGTGTGTGTGTATTAACCGGTGTACCAGTGTGTGTGGACTAACCGGTGTACCAGTGTGTGTATTAACCGGTGTACCAGTGTGTGTGTACTAACCGGTGTACCACTGTGTGTATTAACCGGTGTACCAGTGTGTGTATTAACCGGTGTACCAGTGTGTGTATTAACCGGTGTACCAGTGTGTGTGTATTAACCGGTGTACCAGTGTGTGTGTATTAACCGGTGTACCAGTGTGTGTATATTAACCGGTGTACCAGTGTGTGTATTAACCGGTGTACCAGTGTGTGTATATTAACCGGTGTACCAGTGTGTGTGTATTAACCGTGTACCAGTGTGTGTGTATTAACCGGTGTACCAGTGTGTGTGTATTAACCGGTGTACCAGTGTGTGTATTAACCGGTGTACCAGTGTGTGTGTATTAACCGGTGTACCAGTGTGTGTGTATTGACCCGTGTACCAGTGTGTGTATTGACCCGTGTACCAGTGTGTGTATTGACCCGTGTACCAGTGTGTGTGTTGACCCGGTATTGACCCGTGTACCAGTGTGTGTATTGACCCGTGTACCAGTGTGTGTATTGACCCGTGTACCAGTGTGTGTATTGACCCGTGTACCAGTGTGTGTATTGACCCGTGTACCAGTGTGTGTATTGACCCGGTATTGACCCGTGTACCAGTGTGTGTGTTGACCCGGTATTGACCCGTGTACCAGTGTGGACTAACCGGTGTACCAGTGTGTGTATTAACCGGTGTACCAGTGTGTGTGTTGACCCGGTATTGACCCGTGTACCAGTGTGGACTAACCGGTGTACCAGTGTGTGTGTTGACCCGGTATTGACCCGTGTACCAGTGTGGACTAACCGGTGTACCAGTGTGTGTGTATTGACCCGGTATTGACCCGTGTACCAGTGTGGACTAACCGGTGTACCAGTGTGTGTGTGTTGACCCGGTATTGACCCGTGTACCAGTGTGGACTAACCGGTGTACCAGTGTGTGTGTTGACCCGGTATTGACCCGTGTACCAGTGTGGACTAACCGGTGTACCAGTGTGTGTGTTGACCCGGTATTGACCCGTGTACCAGTGTGGACTAACCGGTGTACCAGTGTGTGTGTTGACCCGGTATTGACCCGTGTACCAGTGTGGACTAACCGGTGTACCAGTGTGTGTATTGACCCGGTATTGACCCGTGTACCAGTGTGGACTAACCGGTGTACCAGTGTGTGTGTTGACCCGGTATTGACCCGTGTACCAGTGTGGACTAACCGGTGTATCTCTGCAGTGTATCTGGGGATGTGCAGCAACAGGCTGCTTCTCTCCAGCAGCACCAACACCAGCTGGGCCAGCAGCCTCTCATCTGATACCTACCACACACACACAGTTACCACGGTAACACACACACACACACACACACACACACACACACACACACACACACACACACACACACACACACACACACACACACACACACACACCATCACCATACAGCTGGAGGAGGTGGAGAAGGAGAGGGACCAGGTAGTACACACACACACACACACTGGGTGTGTGTGTGTGTACTGTGTGTGTGTGTGTGTGTGTGTGTGTGTGTGTGTGTGTGTGTGTGTGTGTGTGTGTGTGTGTGTGTGTGTGTTACCGTGGTAACTGTGTGTTGTGTGTGTGGTGTGTGTGTGTGTGTCTGTGTGTGTGTGTTACCGTGGTAACTGTGTGTGTGTTACCATGGTAACTGTGTGTGTGTTACCGTGGTAACTGTGTGTGTGTGTTACCGTGGTAACTGTGTTGAAGTAGACGTGCAGCAGCACTGGAACACTTTGAGCTGATTGGATGACTCTGGACCAATCAGCTGCCTCCATCAGCAGGTCATGGAGCACGCTCAGTCTGTCCATGGTATCACCTGGGGAGAAATACAGTAATGTTACTGTAGTGGTATTACAGTAGTGGTATTACAGTATTACAGTAGTGGTATTACAGTAGGTATTTTACAGTAGTGGCATCATAGTATTACAGTAGTGGCATTACAGTAGTGGTATTACAGTAGAGGTATCATAGTATTACAGTAGGTATATTACAGTAGTGGTATTACAGTAGTGGTATCATAGTATTACAGTAGGTATATTACAGTAGTGGTATTACAGTAGTGGCATTACAGTAGTGGTTTTACAGTAGTGGTATTACAGTAGTGGCATTACAGTAGTGGTATTACAGTAGTGGTATCATAGTATTACAGTAGGTATATTACAGTAGTGGTATTACAGTAGTGGCATTACAGTAGTGGTTTTACAGTAGTGGTATTACAGTAGTGGCATTACAGTAGTGGTATTACAGTAGTGGTATCATAGTATTACAGTAGGTATATTACAGTAGTGGCATTACAGTAGTGGCATTACAGTAGTGGTATCATAGTATTACAGTAGTGGCATTACAGTAGTGGCATTACAGTAGTGGTATCATAGTATTACAGTAGTAGTATTACAGTAGTGGCATTACAGTAGTGGCATTACAGTAGTGGTATCATAGTATTACAGTAGGTATATTACAGTAGTGGTATTACAGTAGTGGCATTACAGTAGTGGTATTACAGTAGTGGTATTACAGTAGGTATATTACAGTAGTGGAATTACAGTAGTGGTATTACAGTAGTGGTATTACAGTAGTGGTATCATAGTATTACAGTAGTGGCATTACAGTAGTGGCATTACAGTAGTGGAATTACAGTAGTGGTATTACAGTAGTGGTATTACAGCAGTGGTATTACAGCAGTGCAGTAGTGGCATTACAGTAGTGGTATTACAGTACAATAGATGTATTACAATAGTGGTATTATAGTATTACAGTAGGTGTATTATAGTATTACAATAGTGGCATTACTGTAGTGGTATTACAGTAGGTATATTACAGTAGTGGCATTACAGTAGTGGTATTACAGTAGTGGCATTACAGTAGGTATATTACAGTAGTGGTATTACAGTAGTGGTATTACAGTAGGTATATTACAGTAGTGGTATTACAGTAGGTATATATTACAGTAGTGGTATTACAGTATTACAGTAGGTGTATTATAGTATTACAGTAGGTGTATTACAGTAGGTGTTTCACAGTAGTACAGTAGTGGTATCACACTAGTAATATTACAGTAGTGGTATTATAGTATTACAGTAGTAGTGGTATTACAGTATTATAGTAGTGGTATTACAGTATTGGTATTACAGTAGGTGTATTATAGTATTACAGTAGGTGTATTATAGTATTACAGTAGGTGTATTACAGTAGGTGTTTAACAGTAGTACAGTAGTGGTATCACACTAGTAATATTACAGTAGTGGTATTATAGTATTACAGTATTGGTATTATAGTAGTACAGTAGTAGTGATGGTATTACAGTAGTATCAGTAGTAGTGGTATTACAGTATTGGTATTATAGTAGTACAGTAGTAGTAGTGGTATTACAGTAGTATAGTAATGGTATTACAGTATTATAGTAGTAGTGGTATTACAGTATTACAGTAGTGTCAGTAGTAGTGGTATTACAGTAGTAGTAGTATTACAGTAGTATCAGTAGTATTACCAGACCCCGCCTCCCCTCTCAACAGGAAGAGGCCTCTATGGGTGGGGCTTCAACACAGTTACCATGGTAACACAAACACTAGTAATATTACAGTAGTGGTATTATAGTATTACAGTAGTGGTGGTATTACAGTAGTAGTGGTATTACAGTAGTAGTAGTGTTACAGTAGTATCAGTAGTGGTATTACAGTAGTGGTATTACAGTAGTAGTAGTATTACAGTAGTATCAGTAGTATTACCAGACCCCGCCTCCCCTCTCAACAGGAACAGGAAGAGGCCTCTATGGGCGGGGCTTCAACACAGTTACCATGGTAACACAAACACTAGTAATATTACAGTAGTGGTATTATAGTATTACAGTAGTAGTGATATTACAGTAGTAGTAGTATTACAGTAGTATCAGTAGTGGTATTACAGTAGTAGTGATGGTATTACAGTAGTATCAGTAGTATTACCAGACCCCGCCTCCCCTCTCAACAGGAACAGGAAGAGGCCTCTATGGGCGGGGCTTCGGAAAGCTTCCAGCGACGACAGACCGCGGCCTCCTGGCTCAGACACAGGGAAGCAAGCGGACCTGACGGGCACCGATCACCGTGTTACATGTGTTTTCTGCACTGCTCTGATCTTTCCCTGAAATGCTTCTTAGGTACATTGTGAATGTTATTGATTGAATTGAATTTTTTTACAGAGATAACTTAGAATACACTAAGTATTTACTGTGTGTTACAGTTGAAGTCGGGAAGTTTACATCCACTTTAGGTTGGAGTCATTTAAAACTCGTTTTTTCAACCACACTACAAATTTCTTGTTAACAAACTATATAGTTTTGGGCAAGTCGGTTAGGACATCTACTTTGTGCGTGACACGAGTAATTTCTCCAACAATTGTTTACAGACAGATTATTTCACTTATAATTCACTGGATCACAATTCCAGTGGGTCAGAAGTTTACATCCACTAAGTTGACTGGTGCCTTTAAACAGCTTGGAAAATACCAGAAAATGACGTCATGGCTTTAGAAGCTTCTGATAGGCTAATTGACATCATTTGAGTTAATTGGAGGTGTACCTGTGGATGTATTTCAAGGCCTACCTTCAAGTTAAACCATTTAAAAGGCAATGCTACCAAATACTAATTGAGTGTATGTAAACTTCTGACCCGCTGGGAATGTGATGAAAGAAATAAAAGCTGAAATAAATCATTCTCTCTACTATTATTCTGACATTTCACATTCTTAAAATAAAGTGGTGATCCTAACTGACCTAAGACAGGGGATTTTTTACTAGGATTAAATGTCAGGAATTGTGAAAAAAAGTGAGTTTAAATGTATTTGGCTAAAGGTGTACCTGAGCTGAAGGATGAGCGCAGCAGTGAGACAGGGCAAGTCCAGTAGAGAGTGCAGCAGCTCCACTGCAGTCCCAGCCGTGACCAGAGAGGGCAGCACATCCACATAGTCAGATACCAGGCCTGGACTGTCCCACGCTAGGAACTAAAACACATCCACATAGTCAGATACCAGGCCTGGACTGTCCCCACGCTAGGGAACTACAACACATCAGTCAGATACCAGGCCTGGACTGTCCCCACGCTGGGAACTACAACACATCAGTCAGATACCAGGCCTGGACTGTCCCCACGCTAGGAACTACCAGCACATAGTCAGATACCAGGCCTGGACTGTCCCCACGCTGGGAACTACAGCACATAGTCAGATACCAGGCCTGGACTGTCCCCACGCTGGGAACTACAGCACATAGTCAGATACCAGGCCTGGACTGTCCCCACGCTGGGAACTACAGCACATAGTCAGATACCAGGCCTGGACTGTCCCCACGCTGGGAACTACAGCACATAGTCAGATACCAGGCCTGGACTGTCCCCACGCTGGGAACTACAACACATAGTCAGATACCAGGCCTGGACTGTCCCCACGCTGGGAACTACAGCACATAGTCAGATACCAGGCCTGGACTGTCCCCACGCTGGGAACTACAACACATAGTCAGATACCAGGCCTGGACTGTCCCCACGCTGGGAACTACAACACATAGTCAGATACCAGGCCTGGACTGTCCCCACGCTAGGAACTACAGCACATAGTCAGATACCAGGCCTGGACTGTCCCCACGCTGGGAACTACAGCACATAGTCAGATACCAGGCCTGGACTGTCCCCACGCTGGGAACTACAGCACATAGTCAGATACCAGGCCTGGACTGTCCCCACGCTGGGAACTACAGCACATAGTCAGATACCAGGCCTGGACTGTCCCCACGCTGGGAACTACAGCACATAGTCAGATACCAGGCCTGGACTGTCCCCACGCTGGGAACTACAACACATAGTCAGATACCAGGCCTGGACTGTCCCCACGCTGGGAACTACAGCACATAGTCAGATACCAGGCCTGGACTGTCCCCACACTGGGAACTACAACACATAGTCAGATACCAGGCCTGGACTGTCCCCACGCTGGGAACTACAACACATAGTCAGATACCAGGCCTGGACTGTCCCCACGCTGGGAACTACAGCACATAGTCAGATACCAGGCCTGGACTGTCCCCACGCTGGGAACTACAACACATAGTCAGATACCAGGCCTGGACTGTCCCCACGCTAGGAACTACAGCACATAGTCAGATACCAGGCCTCGACTGTCCCCACGCTGGGAACTACAGCACATAGTCAGATACCAGGCCTGGACTGTCCCCACGCTGGGAACTACAGCACATAGTCAGATACCAGGCCTGGACTGTCCCCACGCTGGGAACTACAGCACATAGTCAGATACCAGGCCTGGACTGTCCCCACGCTGGGAACTACAGCACATAGTCAGATACCAGGCCTGGACTGTCCCCACGCTAGGAACTACAAAACATAGTCAGATACCAGGCCTGGACTGTCCCCACGCTAGGAACTACAGCACATAGTCAGATACCAGGCCTGGACTGTCCCCACGCTGGGAACTACAGCACATAGTCAGATACCAGGCCTGGACTGTCCCCACGCTGGGAACTACAGCACATAGTCAGATACCAGGCCTGGACTGTCCCCACGCTGGGAACTACAGCACATAGTCAGATACCAGGCCTGGACTGTCCCCACGCTGGGAACTACAGCACATAGTCAGATACCAGGCCTGGACTGTCCCCACGCTGGGAACTACAGCACATAGTCAGATACCAGGCCTGGACTGTCCCCACGCTGGGAACTACAGCACATAGTCAGATACCAGGCCTGGACTGTCCCCACGCTGGGAACTACAGCACATAGTCAGATACCAGGCCTGGACTGTCCCCACGCTGGGAACTACAGCACATAGTAAGATACCAGGCCTGGACTGTCCCCACGCTGGGAACTACAGCACATAGTCAGATACCAGGCCTGGACTGTCCCCACGCTGGGAACTACAACACATCCACATAGTCAGATACCAGGCCTGGACTGTCCCCACGCTAGGAACTACAACACATAGTCAGATACCAGGCCTGGACTGTCCCCACGCTAGGAACTACAACACATAGTCAGATACCAGGCCTGGACTGTCCCCACGCTGGAAACTACAGCACATAGTCAGATACCAGGCCTGGACTGTCCCCACGCTGGTAACTACAACACATAGTCAGATACCAGGCCTGGACTGTCCCCACGCTAGGAACTACAGCACATAGTCAGATACCAGGCCTGGACTGTCCCCACGCTGGGAACTACAGCACATAGTCAGATACCAGGCCTGGACTGTCCCCACGCTAGGGAACTACAGCACATAGTCAGATACCAGGCCTGGACTGTCCCCACGCTGGGAACTACAGCACATAGTCAGATACCAGGCCTGGACTGTCCCCACGCTAGGAACTACAACACATAGTCAGATACCAGGCCTGGACTGTCCCCACGCTGGGAACTACAGCACATAGTCAGATACCAGGCCTGGACGGTCCCCACGCTAGGGAACTACAGGACATAGTCAGATACCAGGCCTGGACTGTCCCCACGCTGGGAACTACAGCACATAGTCAGATACCAGGCCTGGACTGTCCCCACGCTAGGAACTACAACACATAGTCAGATACCAGGCCTGGACTGTCCCCACGCTAGGAACTACAGCACATAGTCAGATACCAGGCCTGGACTGTCCCCACGCTGGGAACTACAGCACATAGTCAGATACCAGGCCTGGACTGTCCCCACGCTGGGAACTACAGCACATAGTCAGATACCAGGCCTGGACTGTCCCCACGCTGGGAACTACAGCACATAGTCAGATACCAGGCCTGGACTGTCCCCACGCTAGGAACTAGAACACATAGTCAGATACCAGGCCTGGACTGTCCCCACGCTAGGAACTACAGCACATAGTCAGATACCAGGCCTGGACTGTCCCCACGCTAGGAACTACAACACATAGTCAGATACCAGGCCTGGACTGTCCCCACGCTGGGAACTACAACACATAGTCAGATACCAGGCCTGGACTGTCCCCACGCTGGGAACTACAGCACATAGTCAGATACCAGGCCTGGACTGTCCCCACGCTGGGAACTACAGCACATAGTCAGATACCAGGACTGGACTGTCCCCACGCTGGGAACTACAGCACATAGTCAGATACCAGGCCTGGACTGTCCCCACGCTGGGAACTACAGCACATAGTCAGATACCAGGCCTGGACTGTCCCCACGCTGGGAACTACAACACATAGTCAGATACCAGGCCTGGACTGTCCCCACGCTAGGAACTACAACACATAGTCAGATACCAGGCCTGGACTGTCCCCACGCTGGGAACAACAACACATCCACATAGTCAGATACCAGGCCTGGACTGTCCCCACGCTGGGAACTACAGCACATAGTCAGATACCAGGCCTGGACTGTCCCCACGCTGGGAACTACAGCACATAGTCAGATACCAGGCCTGGACTGTCCCCACGCTAGGAACTACAACACATAGTCAGATACCAGGCCTGGACTGTCCCCACGCTAGGAACTACAGCACATAGTCAGATACCAGGCCTGGACTGTCCCCACGCTAGGAACTACAACACATAGTCAGATACCAGGCCTGGACTGTCCCCACGCTTGGAACTACAACACATAGTCAGATACCAGGCCTGGACTGTCCCCACGCTGGGAACTACAGCACATAGTCAGATACCAGGCCTGGACTGTCCCCACGCTGGGAACTACAACACATAGTCAGATACCAGGCCTGGACTGTCCCCACGCTGGGAACTACAGCACATAGTCAGATACCAGGCCTGGACTGTCCCCACGCTGGGAACTACAGCACATAGTCAGATACCAGGCCTGGACTGTCCCCACGCTGGGAACTACAACACATAGTCAGATACCAGGCCTGGACTGTCCCCACGCTAGGAACTACAACACATAGTCAGATACCAGGCCTGGACTGTCCCCACGCTGGGAACTACAACACATCCACATAGTCAGATACCAGGCCTGGACTGTCCCCACGCTGGGAACTACAGCACATAGTCAGATACCAGGCCTGGACTGTCCCCACGCTGGGAACTACAACACATAGTCAGATACCAGGCCTGGACTGTCCCCACGCTAGGAACTACAGCACATAGTCAGATACCAGGCCTGGACTGTCCCCACGCTGGGAACTACAACACATAGTCAGATACCAGGCCTGGACTGTCCCCACGCTGGGAACTACAACACATAGTCAGATACCAGGCCTGGACTGTCCCCACGCTGGGAACTACAGCACATAGTCAGATACCAGGCCTGGACTGTCCCCACGCTGGGAACTACAACACATAGTCAGATACCAGGCCTGGACTGTCCCCACGCTGGGAACTACAGCACATAGTCAGATACCAGGCCTGGACTGTCCCCACGCTGGGAACTACAGCACATAGTCAGATACCAGGCCTGGACTGTCCCCACGCTAGGGAACTACAGCACATAGTCAGATACCAGGCCTGGACTGTCCCCACGCTGGGAACTACAGCACATAGTCAGATACCAGGCCTGGACTGTCCCCACGCTAGGAACTACAGCACATAGTCAGATACCAGGCCTGGACTGTCCCCACGCTGGGAACTACAACACATAGTCAGATACCAGGCCTGGACTGTCCCCACGCTGGGAACTACAACACATAGTCAGATACCAGGCCTGGACTGTCCCCACGCTGGGAACTACAGCACATAGTCAGATACCAGGCCTGGACTGTCCCCACGCTGGGAACTACAGCACATAGTCAGATACCAGGCCTGGACTGTCCCCACGCTGGGAACTACAGCACATAGTAAGATACCAGGCCTGGACTGTCCCCACGCTGGGAACTACAGCACATAGTCAGATACCAGGCCTGGACTGTCCCCACGCTGGGAACTACAACACATCCACATAGTCAGATACCAGGCCTGGACTGTCCCCACGCTAGGAACTACAACACATAGTCAGATACCAGGCCTGGACTGTCCCCACGCTAGGAACTACAACACATAGTCAGATACCAGGCCTGGACTGTCCCCACGCTGGGAACTACAGCACATAGTCAGATACCAGGCCTGGACTGTCCCCACGCTGGGAACTACAACACATAGTCAGATACCAGGCCTGGACTGTCCCCATGCTGGGAACTACAGCACATAGTCAGATACCAGGCCTGGACTGTCCCCACGCTAGGGAACTACAGCACATAGTCAGATACCAGGCCTGGACTGTCCCCACGCTGGGAACTACAGCACATAGTCAGATACCAGGCCTGGACTGTCCCCACGCTAGGAACTACAACACATAGTCAGATACCAGGCCTGGACTGTCCCCACGCTGGGAACTACAACACATAGTCAGATACCAGGCCTGGACTGTCCCCACGCTGGGAACTACAGCACATAGTCAGATACCAGGCCTGGACTGTCCCCACGCTAGGGAACTACAGGACATAGTCAGATACCAGGCCTGGACTGTCCCCACGCTGGGAACTACAGCACATAGTCAGATACCAGGCCTGGACTGTCCCCACGCTAGGAACTACAACACATAGTCAGATACCAGGCCTGGACTGTCCCCACGCTAGGAACTACAGCACATAGTCAGATACCAGGCCTGGACTGTCCCCACGCTGGGAACTACAACACATAGTCAGATACCAGGCCTGGACTGTCCCCACGCTGGGAACTACAACACATAGTCAGATACCAGGCCTGGACTGTCCCCACGCTGGGAACTACAGCACATAGTCAGATACCAGGCCTGGACTGTCCCCACGCTAGGAACTACAACACATAGTCAGATACCAGGCCTGGACTGTCCCCACGCTAGGAACTACAGCACATAGTCAGATACCAGGCCTGGACTGTCCCCACGCTAGGAACTACAACACATAGTCAGATACCAGGCCTGGACTGTCCCCACGCTGGGAACTACAACACATAGTCAGATACCAGGCCTGGACTGTCCCCACGCTGGGAACTACAGCACATAGTCAGATACCAGGCCTGGACTGTCCCCACGCTGGGAACTACAGCACATAGTCAGATACCAGGCCTGGACTGTCCCCACGCTGGGAACTACAGCACATAGTCAGATACCAGGCCTGGACTGTCCCCACGCTGGGAACTACAGCACATAGTCAGATACCAGGCCTGGACTGTCCCCACGCTGGGAACTACAACACATAGTCAGATACCAGGCCTGGACTGTCCCCACGCTGGGAACTACAACACATAGTCAGATACCAGGCCTGGACTGTCCCCACGCTAGGAACTACAACACATAGTCAGATACCAGGCCTGGACTGTCCCCACGCTGGGAACTACAGCACATAGTCAGATACCAGGCCTGGACTGTCCCCACGCTGGGAACTACAGCACATAGTCAGATACCAGGCCTGGACTGTCCCCACGCTGGGAACTACAGCACATAGTCAGATACCAGGCCTGGACTGTCCCCACGCTGGGAACTACAGCACATAGTCAGATACCAGGCCTGGACTGTCCCCACGCTGGGAACAACAACACATCCACATAGTCAGATACCAGGCCTGGACTGTCCCCACGCTGGGAACTACAGCACATAGTCAGATACCAGGCCTGGACTGTCCCCACGCTAGGAACTACAGCACATAGTCAGATACCAGGCCTGGACTGTCCCCACGCTGGGAACTACAGCACATAGTCAGATACCAGGCCTGGACTGTCCCCACGCTGGGAACTACAACACATAGTCAGATACCAGGCCTGGACTGTCCCCACGCTGGGAACTACAGCACATAGTCAGATACCAGGCCTGGACTGTCCCCACGCTAGGAACTACAGTATAGTCAGATACCAGGCCTGGACTGTCCCCACGCTGGGAACTACAACACATAGTCAGATACCAGGCCTGGACTGTCCCCACGCTGGGAACTACAACACATAGTCAGATACCAGGCCTGGACTGTCCCCACGCTAGGAACTAAAGCACATAGTCAGATACCAGGCCTGGACTGTCCCCACGCTGGGAACTACAGCACATAGTCAGATACCAGGCCTGGACTGTCCCCACGCTGGGAACTACAACACATAGTCAGATACCAGGCCTGGACTGTCCCCACGCTGGGAACTACAACACATAGTCAGATACCAGGCCTGGACTGTCCCCACGCTAGGGAACTACAGGACATAGTCAGATACCAGGCCTGGACTGTCCCCACGCTGGGAACTACAGCACATAGTCAGATACCAGGCCTGGACTGTCCCCACGCTGGGAACTACAACACATAGTCAGATACCAGGCCTGGACTGTCCCCACGCTGGGAACTACAACACATAGTCAGATACCAGGCCTGGACTGTCCCCACGCTAGGGAACTACAGGACATAGTCAGATACCAGGCCTGGACTGTCCCCACGCTAGGAACTACAGCACATAGTCAGATACCAGGCCTGGACTGTCCCCACGCTAGGGAACTACAGCACATAGTCAGATACCAGGCCTGGACTGTCCCCACGCTGGGAACTACAGCACATAGTCAGATACCAGGCCTGGACTGTCCCCACGCTAGGAACTACAACACATAGTCAGATACCAGGCCTGGACTGTCCCCACGCTAGGAACTACAACACATAGTCAGATACCAGGCCTGGACTGTCCCCACGCTGGGAACTACAACACATAGTCAGATACCAGGCCTGGACTGTCCCCACGCTGGGAACTACAACACATAGTCAGATACCAGGCCTGGACTGTCCCCACGCTGGGAACTACAGCACATAGTCAGATACCAGGCCTGGACTGTCCCCACGCTAGGGAACTACAGGACATAGTCAGATACCAGGCCTGGACTGTCCCCACGCTGGGAACTACAGCACATAGTCAGATACCAGGCCTGGACTGTCCCCACGCTAGGAACTACAACACATAGTCAGATACCAGGCCTGGACTGTCCCCACGCTAGGAACTACAGCACATAGTCAGATACCAGGCCTGGACTGTCCCCACGCTGGGAACTACAACACATAGTCAGATACCAGGCCTGGACTGTCCCCACGCTGGGAACTACAACACATAGTCAGATACCAGGCCTGGACTGTCCCCACGCTGGGAACTACAGCACATAGTCAGATACCAGGCCTGGACTGTCCCCACGCTAGGAACTACAACACATAGTCAGATACCAGGCCTGGACTGTCCCCACGCTAGGAACTACAGCACATAGTCAGATACCAGGCCTGGACTGTCCCCACGCTAGGAACTACAACACATAGTCAGATACCAGGCCTGGACTGTCCCCACGCTGGGAACTACAACACATAGTCAGATACCAGGCCTGGACTGTCCCCACGCTGGGAACTACAGCACATAGTCAGATACCAGGCCTGGACTGTCCCCACGCTGGGAACTACAGCACATAGTCAGATACCAGGCCTGGACTGTCCCCACGCTGGGAACTACAGCACATAGTCAGATACCAGGCCTGGACTGTCCCCATGCTGGGAACAACAACACATAGTCAGATACCAGGCCTGGACTGTCCCCACGCTAGGAACTACAACACATAGTCAGATACCAGGCCTGGACTGTCCCCACGCTAGGAACTACAGCACATAGTCAGATACCAGGCCTGGACTGTCCCCACGCTAGGAACTACAACACATAGTCAGATACCAGGCCTGGACTGTCCCCACGCTGGGAACTACAACACATAGTCAGATACCAGGCCTGGACTGTCCCCACGCTGGGAACTACAGCACATAGTCAGATACCAGGCCTGGACTGTCCCCACGCTGGGAACTACAGCACATAGTCAGATACCAGGCCTGGACTGTCCCCACGCTGGGAACTACAGCACATAGTCAGATACCAGGCCTGGACTGTCCCCACGCTGGGAACTACAACACATAGTCAGATACCAGGCCTGGACTGTCCCCACGCTGGGAACTACAACACATAGTCAGATACCAGGCCTGGACTGTCCCCACGCTAGGAACTACAACACATAGTCAGATACCAGGCCTGGACTGTCCCCACGCTGGGAACTACAGCACATAGTCAGATACCAGGCCTGGACTGTCCCCACGCTGGGAACTACAGCACATAGTCAGATACCAGGCCTGGACTGTCCCCACGCTGGGAACTACAGCACATAGTCAGATACCAGGCCTGGACTGTCCCCACGCTGGGAACTACAGCACATAGTCAGATACCAGGCCTGGACTGTCCCCACGCTGGGAACTACAACACATCCACATAGTCAGATACCAGGCCTGGACTGTCCCCACGCTGGGAACTACAGCACATAGTCAGATACCAGGCCTGGACTGTCCCCACGCTAGGAACTACAGCACATAGTCAGATACCAGGCCTGGACTGTCCCCACGCTGGGAACTACAGCACATAGTCAGATACCAGGCCTGGACTGTCCCCACGCTGGGAACTACAACACATAGTCAGATACCAGGCCTGGACTGTCCCCACGCTGGGAACTACAGCACATAGTCAGATACCAGGCCTGGACTGTCCCCACGCTAGGAACTACAGCATAGTCAGATACCAGGCCTGGACTGTCCCCACGCTGGGAACTACAACACATAGTCAGATACCAGGCCTGGACTGTCCCCACGCTGGGAACTACAACACATAGTCAGATACCAGGCCTGGACTGTCCCCACGCTAAGAACTAAAGCACATAGTCAGATACCAGGCCTGGACTGTCCCCACGCTGGGAACTACAGCACATAGTCAGATACCAGGCCTGGACTGTCCCCACGCTGGGAACTACAACACATAGTCAGATACCAGGCCTGGACTGTCCCCACGCTGGGAACTACAACACATAGTCAGATACCAGGCCTGGACTGTCCCCACGCTAGGGAACTACAGGACATAGTCAGATACCAGGCCTGGACTGTCCCCACGCTGGGAACTACAGCACATAGTCAGATACCAGGCCTGGACTGTCCCCACGCTGGGAACTACAACACATAGTCAGATACCAGGCCTGGACTGTCCCCACGCTAGGAACTACAACACATAGTCAGATACCAGGCCTGGACTGTCCCCACGCTGGGAACTACAACACATAGTCAGATACCAGGCCTGGACTGTCCCCACGCTGGGAACTACAGCACATAGTCAGATACCAGGCCTGGACTGTCCCCACGCTAGGGAACTACAGCACATAGTCAGATACCAGGCCTGGACTGTCCCCACGCTGGGAACTACAGCACATAGTCAGATACCAGGCCTGGACTGTCCCCACGCTAGGAACTACAACACATAGTCAGATACCAGGCCTGGACTGTCCCCACGCTAGGAACTACAGCACATAGTCAGATACCAGGCCTGGACTGTCCCCACGCTGGGAACTACAACACATAGTCAGATACCAGGCCTGGACTGTCCCCACGCTGGGAACTACAACACATAGTCAGATACCAGGCCTGGACTGTCCCCACGCTGGGAACTACAGCACATAGTCAGATACCAGGCCTGGACTGTCCCCACGCTAGGAACTACAACACATAGTCAGATACCAGGCCTGGACTGTCCCCACGCTAGGAACTACAGCACATAGTCAGATACCAGGCCTGGACTGTCCCCACGCTAGGAACTACAACACATAGTCAGATACCAGGCCTGGACTGTCCCCACGCTGGTAACTACAGCACATAGTCAGATACCAGGCCTGGACTGTCCCCACGCTGGGAACTACAACACATAGTCAGATACCAGGCCTGGACTGTCCCCACGCTGGGAACTACAACACATAGTCAGATACCAGGCCTGGACTGTCCCCACGCTAGGAACTACAGCACATAGTCAGATACCAGGCCTGGACTGTCCCCACGCTGGGAACTACACACCACATAGTCAGATACCAGGCCTGGACTGTCCCCACGCTGGGAACTACAGCACATAGTCAGATACCAGGCCTGGACTGTCCCCACGCTGGGAACTACAGCACATAGTCAGATACCAGGCCTGGACTGTCCCCACGCTGGGAACTACAGCACATAGTCAGATACCAGGCCTGGACTGTCCCCACGCTGGGAACTACAGCACATAGTCAGATACCAGGCCTGGACTGTCCCCACGCTGGGAACTACAGCACATAGTCAGATACCAGGCCTGGACTGTCCCCACGCTAGGAACTACAGCACATAGTCAGATACCAGGCCTGGACTGTCCCCACGCTGGGAACTACAGCACATAGTCAGATACCAGGCCTGGACTGTCCCCACGCTGGGAACTACAACACATAGTCAGATACCAGGCCTGGACTGTCCCCACGCTAGGAACTACAGCACATAGTCAGATACCAGGCCTGGACTGTCCCCACGCTGGGAACTACAGCACATAGTCAGATACCAGGCCTGGACTGTCCCCACGCTGGGAACTACAACACATAGTCAGATACCAGGCCTGGACTGTCCCCACGCTGGGAACTACAACACATAGTCAGATACCAGGCCTGGACTGTCCCCACGCTGGGAACTACAGCACATAGTCAGATACCAGGCCTGGACTGTCCCCACGCTAGGAACTACAGCACATAGTCAGATACCAGGCCTGGACTGTCCCCACGCTGGGAACTACAACACATAGTCAGATACCAGGCCTGGACTGTCCCCACGCTAGGAACTACAGCACATAGTCAGATACCAGGCCTGGACTGTCCCCACGCTGGGAACTACAGCACATAGTCAGATACCAGGCCTGGACTGTCCCCACGCTGGGAACTACAGCACATAGTCAGATACCAGGCCTGGACTGTCCCCACGCTAGGGAACTACAGCACATAGTCAGATACCAGGCCTGGACTGTCCCCACGCTAAGAACTAAAGCACATAGTCAGATACCAGGCCTGGACTGTCCCCACGCTGGGAACTACAACACATAGTCAGATACCAGGCCTGGACTGTCCCCACGCTGGGAACTACAACACATAGTCAGATACCAGGCCTGGACTGTCCCCACGCTGGGAACTACAACACATAGTCAGATACCAGGCCTGGACTGTCCCCACGCTGGGAACTACAGCACATAGTCAGATACCAGGCCTGGACTGTCCCCACGCTAGGAACTAGAACACATAGTCAGATACCAGGCCTGGACTGTCCCCACGCTAGGAACTACAGCACATAGTCAGATACCAGGCCTGGACTGTCCCCACGCTAGGAACTACAACACATAGTCAGATACCAGGCCTGGACTGTCCCCACGCTGGGAACTACAACACATAGTCAGATACCAGGCCTGGACTGTCCCCACGCTGGGAACTACAGCACATAGTCAGATACCAGGCCTGGACTGTCCCCACGCTGGGAACTACAGCACATAGTCAGATACCAGGACTGGACTGTCCCCACGCTGGGAACTACAGCACATAGTCAGATACCAGGCCTGGACTGTCCCCACGCTGGGAACTACAGCACATAGTCAGATACCAGGCCTGGACTGTCCCCACGCTGGGAACTACAGCACATAGTCAGATACCAGGCCTGGACTGTCCCCACGCTGGGAACTACAGCACATAGTCAGATACCAGGCCTGGACTGTCCCCACGCTGGGAACTACAGCACATAGTCAGATACCAGGCCTGGACTGTCCCCACGCTGGGAACTACAGCACATAGTCAGATACCAGGCCTGGACTGTCCCCACGCTGGGAACTACAGCACATAGTCAGATACCAGGCCTGGACTGTCCCCACGCTGGGAACTACAACACATAGTCAGATACCAGGCCTGGACTGTCCCCACGCTAGGGAACTACAGCACATAGTCAGATACCAGGCCTGGACTGTCCCCACGCTGGGAACTACAACACATAGTCAGATACCAGGCCTGGACTGTTCCCACGCTGGGATCTACAGGAAGTAGTGGGTCCACAGTGTTATAATGGGGCTGTTACCTTGAGCGGGTTAGGGAAGTAGTGGGCGGGGCTGTTACCTTGAGCAGGTTAGGGAAGTAGTGGGCGGGGCTGTTACCTTGAGCAGGTTAGGGAAGTAGTGGGCGTACAGCGGGACGGAGGAGCGTAGCTGCAGCTGATTGGCTCTGATGAAGGACAGCGTCTCGTGGGCCAGAAAGGGGTCGTTGAAACACTCCGCCGGGAGAACTCCGAACACACACCTCCACACACACTCACCGTCCACCGCTGCAGCCTCGCCTACACACACACACACACACACACACACACACACACACACACACGCAAGTACACACATACACTAACTATGCTTCCACACGTGCACTTGCACACACACACACACACACTAACTCTATCCTTCACACGTGCACTTGCACACACACACACACACTAACTCTATCCTTCACACGTGCACTTACACACACACACACACACAGAGACACACCCCCCCTCACCGTGGTTCAGGTAGAACTGAGCGATGGGCAGGAGGACTCGGCTGCAGGACAGGTCAGAGTTCAGACGGCCGAACAGCGACTTCACACACGGGAAGGAACGGTACACACAACCAGCGTCCTCTACACACACGCTGTCCAGGATACACACGGCCTCCACCAGGCACTGAGACACACACACACACACACACACACACACACACACACACACACACACACACACACACACACACAGAGAGGGGACAGGGTTACTACAGCAGTATGACTGTATGGTGTGTGATTGTAGGGGACAGGGTTACTACAGCAGTATGACTGTATGGTGTGTGATTGACAGGGTTACTACAGCAGTATGACTGTATGGTGTGTGATTGTAGGGGACAGGGTTACTACAGCAGTATGACTGTATGGTGTGTGATTGACAGGGTTACTACAGCAGTATGACTGTATGGTGTGTGATTGTAGGGGACAGGGTTACTACAGCAGTATGACTGTATGGTGTGTGATTGACAGGGTTACTACAGCAGTATGACTGTATGGTGTGTGATTGACAGGGTTACTACAGCAGTATGACTGTATGGTGTGTGATTGACAGGGTTACTACAGCAGTATGACTGTATGGTGTGTGATTGTAGGGACAGGGTTACTACAGCAGTATGACTGTATGGTGTGTGATTGTAGGGGACAGGGTTACTACAGCAGTATGACTGTATGGTGTGTGATTGACAGGGTTACTACAGCAGTATGACTGTATGGTGTGTGATTGACAGGGTTACTACAGCAGTATGACTGTATGGTGTGTGATTGTAGGGGTTACTACAGCAGTATGACTGTATGGTGTGTGATTGACAGGGTTACTACAGCAGTATGACTGTATGGTGTGTGATTGAACAGGGTTACTACAGCAGTATGACTGTATGGTGTGTGATTGACAGGGTTACTACAGCAGTATGACTGTATGGTGTGTGATTGACAGGGTTACTACAGCAGTATGACTGTATGGTGTGTGATTGACAGGGTTACTACAGCAGTATGACTGTATGGTGTGTGATTGAACAGGGTTACTACAGCAGTATGACTGTATGGTGTGTGATTGACAGGGTTACTACAGCAGTATGACTGTATGGTGTGTGATTGACAGGGTTACTACAGCAGTATGACTGTATGGTGTGTGATTGACAGGGTTACTACAGCAGTATGACTGTATGGTGTGTGATTGTAGGGGACAGGGTTACTACAGCAGTATGACTGTATGGTGTGTGATTGACAGGGTTACTACAGCAGTATGACTGTATGGTGTGTGATTGACAGGGTTACTACAGCAGTATGACTGTATGGTGTGTGATTGACAGGGGACAGGGTTACTACAGCAGTATGACTGTATGGTGTGTGATTGACAGGGTTACTACAGCAGTATGACTGTATGGTGTGTGATTGACAGGGTTACTACAGCAGTATGACTGTATGGTGTGTGATTGTAGGGGACAGGGTTACTACAGCAGTATGACTGTATGGTGTGTGATTGACAGGGTTACTACAGCAGTATGACTGTATGGTGTGTGATTGACAGGGTTACTACAGCAGTATGACTGTATGGTGTGTGATTGTAGGGGACAGGGTTACTACAGCAGTATGACTGTATGGTGTGTGATTGACAGGGTTACTACAGCAGTATGACTGTATGGTGTGTGATTGACAGGGTTACTACAGCAGTATGACTGTATGGTGTGTGATTGACAGGGTTACTACAGCAGTATGACTGTATGGTGTGTGATTGTAGGGGACAGGGTTACTACAGCAGTATGACTGTATGGTGTGTGATTGACAGGGTTACTACAGCAGTATGACTGTATGGTGTGTGATTGACAGGGTTACTACAGCAGTATGACTGTATGGTGTGTGATTGACAGGGTTACTACAGCAGTATGACTGTATGGTGTGTGATTGTAGGGGACAGGGTTACTACAGCAGTATGACTGTATGGTGTGTGATTGACAGGGTTACTACAGCAGTATGACTGTATGGTGTGTGATTGACAGGGTTACTACAGCAGTATGACTGTATGGTGTGTGATTGACAGGGTTACTACAGCAGTATGACTGTATGGTGTGTGATTGACAGGGTTACTACAGCAGTATGACTGTATGGTGTGTGATTGTACGGGTTACTACAGCAGTATGACTGTATGGTGTGTGATTGTAGGGGACAGGGTTACTACAGCAGTATGACTGTATGGTGTGTGATTGACAGGGTTACTACAGCAGTATGACTGTATGGTGTGTGATTGACAGGGTTACTACAGCAGTATGACTGTATGGTGTGTGATTGACAGGGTTACTACAGCAGTATGACTGTATGGTGTGTGATTGACAGGGTTACTACAGCAGTATGACTGTATGGTGTGTGATTGAACAGGGTTACTACAGCAGTATGACTGTATGGTGTGTGATTGACAGGGTTACTACAGCAGTATGACTGTATGGTGTGTGATTGAACAGGGTTACTACAGCAGTATGACTGTATGGTGTGTGATTGTAGGGGACAGGGTTACTACAGCAGTATGACTGTATGGTGTGTGATTGACAGGGTTACTACAGCAGTATGACTGTATGGTGTGTGATTGACAGGGTTACTACAGCAGTATGACTGTATGGTGTGTGATTGACAGGGTTACTACAGCAGTATGACTGTATGGTGTGTGATTGACAGGGTTACTACAGCAGTATGACTGTATGGTGTGTGATTGTGGACAGGGTTACTACAGCAGTATGACTGTATGGTGTGTGATTGACAGGGTTACTACAGCAGTATGACTGTATGGTGTGTGATTGACAGGGTTACTACAGCAGTATGACTGTATGGTGTGTGATTGACAGGGTTACTACAGCAGTATGACTGTATGGTGTGTGATTGACAGGGTTACTACAGCAGTATGACTGTATGGTGTGTGATTGTAGGGGACAGGGTTACTACAGCAGTATGACTGTATGGTGTGTGATTGAACAGGGTTACTACAGCAGTATGACTGTATGGTGTGTGATTGACAGGGTTACTACAGCAGTATGACTGTATGGTGTGTGATTGACAGGGTTACTACAGCAGTATGACTGTATGGTGTGTGATTGACAGGGTTACTACAGCAGTATGACTGTATGGTGTGTGATTGACAGGGTTACTACAGCAGTATGACTGTATGGTGTGTGATTGACAGGGTTACTACAGCAGTATGACTGTATGGTGTGTGATTGTAGGGGACAGGGTTACTACAGCAGTATGACTGTATGGTGTGTGATTGACAGGGTTACTACAGCAGTATGACTGTATGGTGTGTGATTGACAGGGTTACTACAGCAGTATGACTGTATGGTGTGTGATTGACAGGGTTACTACAGCAGTATGACTGTATGGTGTGTGATTGACAGGGTTACTACAGCAGTATGACTGTATGGTGTGTGATTGACAGGGTTACTACAGCAGTATGACTGTATGGTGTGTGATTGTAGGGGACAGGGTTACTACAGCAGTATGACTGTATGGTGTGTGATTGACAGGGTTACTACAGCAGTATGACTGTATGGTGTGTGATTGACAGGGTTACTACAGCAGTATGACTGTATGGTGTGTGATTGACAGGGTTACTACAGCAGTATGACTGTATGGTGTGTGATTGACAGGGTTACTACAGCAGTATGACTGTATGGTGTGTGATTGTAGGGACAGGGTTACTACAGCAGTATGACTGTATGGTGTGTGATTGACAGGGTTACTACAGCAGTATGACTGTATGGTGTGTGATTGACAGGGGTTACTACAGCAGTATGACTGTATGGTGTGTGATTGACAGGGTTACTACAGCAGTATGACTGTATGGTGTGTGATTGAGGGGCAGGGTTACTACAGCAGTATGACTGTATGGTGTGTGATTGACAGGGTTACTACAGCAGTATGACTGTATGGTGTGTGATTGACAGGGTTACTACAGCAGTATGACTGTATGGTGTGTGATTGTGGGGACAGGGTTACTACAGCAGTATGACTGTATGGTGTGTGATTGACAGGGTTACTACAGCAGTATGACTGTATGGTGTGTGATTGACAGGGTTACTACAGCAGTATGACTGTATGGTGTGTGATTGACAGGGTTACTACAGCAGTATGACTGTATGGTGTGTGATTGTAGGGGTTACTACAGCAGTATGACTGTATGGTGTGTGATTGACAGGGTTACTACAGCAGTATGACTGTATGGTGTGTGATTGTAGGGGACAGGGTTACTACAGCAGTATGACTGTATGGTGTGTGATTGACAGGGTTACTACAGCAGTATGACTGTATGGTGTGTGATTGACAGGGTTACTACAGCAGTATGACTGTATGGTGTGTGATTGACAGGGTTACTACAGCAGTATGACTGTATGGTGTGTGATTGACAGGGTTACTACAGCAGTATGACTGTATGGTGTGTGATTGAGGGGACAGGGTTACTACAGCAGTATGACTGTATGGTGTGTGATTGACAGGGTTACTACAGCAGTATGACTGTATGGTGTGTGATTGACAGGGTTACTACAGCAGTATGACTGTATGGTGTGTGATTGACAGGGTTACTACAGCAGTATGACTGTATGGTGTGTGATTGGGACAGGGTTACTACAGCAGTATGACTGTATGGTGTGTGATTGACAGGGTTACTACAGCAGTATGACTGTATGGTGTGTGATTGACAGGGTTACTACAGCAGTATGACTGTATGGTGTGTGATTGACAGGGTTACTACAGCAGTATGACTGTATGGTGTGTGATTGACAGGGTTACTACAGCAGTATGACTGTATGGTGTGTGATTGTAGGGGACAGGGTTACTACAGCAGTATGACTGTATGGTGTGTGATTGACAGGGTTACTACAGCAGTATGACTGTATGGTGTGTGATTGACAGGGGACAGGGTTACTACAGCAGTATGACTGTATGGTGTGTGATTGACAGGGTTACTACAGCAGTATGACTGTATGGTGTGTGATTGTAGGGGACAGGGTTACTACAGCAGTATGACTGTATGGTGTGTGATTGACAGGGTTACTACAGCAGTATGACTGTATGGTGTGTGATTGACAGGGTTACTACAGCAGTATGACTGTATGGTGTGTGATTGACAGGGTTACTACAGCAGTATGACTGTATGGTGTGTGATTGACAGGGTTACTACAGCAGTATGACTGTATGGTGTGTGATTGACAGGGTTACTACAGCAGTATGACTGTATGGTGTGTGATTGGGGGACAGGGTTACTACAGCAGTATGACTGTATGGTGTGTGATTGACAGGGTTACTACAGCAGTATGACTGTATGGTGTGTGATTGACAGGGTTACTACAGCAGTATGACTGTATGGTGTGTGATTGTGGACAGGGTTACTACAGCAGTATGACTGTATGGTGTGTGATTGACAGGGTTACTACAGCAGTATGACTGTATGGTGTGTGATTGACAGGGTTACTACAGCAGTATGACTGTATGGTGTGTGATTGACAGGGTTACTACAGCAGTATGACTGTATGGTGTGTGATTGACAGGGTTACTACAGCAGTATGACTGTATGGTGTGTGATTGACAGGGTTACTACAGCAGTATGACTGTATGGTGTGTGATTGACAGGGTTACTACAGCAGTATGACTGTATGGTGTGTGATTGACAGGGTTACTACAGCAGTATGACTGTATGGTGTGTGATTGACAGGGTTACTACAGCAGTATGACTGTATGGTGTGTGATTGACAGGGTTACTACAGCAGTATGACTGTATGGTGTGTGATTGTAGGGTTACTACAGCAGTATGACTGTATGGTGTGTGATTGAGGACAGGGTTACTACAGCAGTATGACTGTATGGTGTGTGATTGACAGGGTTACTACAGCAGTATGACTGTATGGTGTGTGATTGACAGGGTTACTACAGCAGTATGACTGTATGGTGTGTGATTGACAGGGTTACTACAGCAGTATGACTGTATGGTGTGTGATTGACAGGGTTACTACAGCAGTATGACTGTATGGTGTGTGATTGACAGGGTTACTACAGCAGTATGACTGTATGGTGTGTGATTGTAGGGGACAGGGTTACTACAGCAGTATGACTGTATGGTGTGTGATTGACAGGGTTACTACAGCAGTATGACTGTATGGTGTGTGATTGACAGGGTTACTACAGCAGTATGACTGTATGGTGTGTGATTGTAGGGGACAGGGTTACTACAGCAGTATGACTGTATGGTGTGTGATTGACAGGGTTACTACAGCAGTATGACTGTATGGTGTGTGATTGACAGGGTTACTGCAGCAGTATGACTGTATGGTGTGTGATTGTAGGGGACAGGGTTACTACAGCAGTATGACTGTATGGTGTGTGATTGACAGGGTTACTACAGCAGTATGACTGTATGGTGTGTGATTGACAGGGTTACTACAGCAGTATGACTGTATGGTGTGTGATTGAGCAGGGTTACTACAGCAGTATGACTGTATGGTGTGTGATTGACAGGGTTACTACAGCAGTATGACTGTATGGTGTGTGATTGACAGGGTTACTACAGCAGTATGACTGTATGGTGTGTGATTGACAGGGTTACTACAGCAGTATGACTGTATGGTGTGTGATTGACAGGGTTACTACAGCAGTATGACTGTATGGTGTGTGATTGACAGGGTTACTACAGCAGTATGACTGTATGGTGTGTGATTGACAGGGTTACTACAGCAGTATGACTGTATGGTGTGTGATTGACAGGGTTACTACAGCAGTATGACTGTATGGTGTGTGATTGACAGGGGACAGGGTTACTACAGCAGTATGACTGTATGGTGTGTGATTGACAGGGTTACTACAGCAGTATGACTGTATGGTGTGTGATTGACAGGGTTACTACAGCAGTATGACTGTATGGTGTGTGATTGACAGGGTTACTACAGCAGTATGACTGTATGGTGTGTGATTGACAGGGTTACTACAGCAGTATGACTGTATGGTGTGTGATTGACAGGGTTACTACAGCAGTATGACTGTATGGTGTGTGATTGTAGGGGACAGGGTTACTACAGCAGTATGACTGTATGGTGTGTGATTGACAGGGTTACTACAGCAGTATGACTGTATGGTGTGTGATTGACAGGGTTACTACAGCAGTATGACTGTATGGTGTGTGATTGGGACAGGGTTACTACAGCAGTATGACTGTATGGTGTGTGATTGACAGGGTTACTACAGCAGTATGACTGTATGGTGTGTGATTGAACAGGGTTACTACAGCAGTATGACTGTATGGTGTGTGATTGAACAGGGTTACTACAGCAGTATGACTGTATGGTGTGTGATTGAACAGGGTTACTACAGCAGTATGACTGTATGGTGTGTGATTGACAGGGTTACTACAGCAGTATGACTGTATGGTGTGTGATTGTAGGGGACAGGGTTACTACAGCAGTATGACTGTATGGTGTGTGATTGACAGGGTTACTACAGCAGTATGACTGTATGGTGTGTGATTGACAGGGTTACTACAGCAGTATGACTGTATGGTGTGTGATTGTAACAGGGTTACTACAGCAGTATGACTGTATGGTGTGTGATTGACAGGGTTACTACAGCAGTATGACTGTATGGTGTGTGATTGACAGGGTTACTACAGCAGTATGACTGTATGGTGTGTGATTGACAGGGTTACTACAGCAGTATGACTGTATGGTGTGTGATTGACAGGGTTACTACAGCAGTATGACTGTATGGTGTGTGATTGACAGGGTTACTACAGCAGTATGACTGTATGGTGTGTGATTGACAGGGTTACTACAGCAGTATGACTGTATGGTGTGTGATTGACAGGGTTACTACAGCAGTATGACTGTATGGTGTGTGATTGACAGGGTTACTACAGCAGTATGACTGTATGGTGTGTGATTGGACAGGGTTACTACAGCAGTATGACTGTATGGTGTGTGATTGAACAGGGTTACTACAGCAGTATGACTGTATGGTGTGTGATTGACAGGGTTACTACAGCAGTATGACTGTATGGTGTGTGATTGACAGGGTTACTACAGCAGTATGACTGTATGGTGTGTGATTGACAGGGTTACTACAGCAGTATGACTGTATGGTGTGTGATTGGGGACAGGGTTACTACAGCAGTATGACTGTATGGTGTGTGATTGAACAGGGTTACTACAGCAGTATGACTGTATGGTGTGTGATTGACAGGGTTACTACAGCAGTATGACTGTATGGTGTGTGATTGACAGGGTTACTACAGCAGTATGACTGTATGGTGTGTGATTGTAGGGACAGGGTTACTACAGCAGTATGACTGTATGGTGTGTGATTGACAGGGTTACTACAGCAGTATGACTGTATGGTGTGTGATTGACAGGGTTACTACAGCAGTATGACTGTATGGTGTGTGATTGACAGGGTTACTACAGCAGTATGACTGTATGGTGTGTGATTGACAGGGTTACTACAGCAGTATGACTGTATGGTGTGTGATTGACAGGGTTACTACAGCAGTATGACTGTATGGTGTGTGATTGACAGGGTTACTACAGCAGTATGACTGTATGGTGTGTGATTGACAGGGTTACTACAGCAGTATGACTGTATGGTGTGTGATTGTAGGACAGGGTTACTACAGCAGTATGACTGTATGGTGTGTGATTGACAGGGTTACTACAGCAGTATGACTGTATGGTGTGTGATTGAGGGGACAGGGTTACTACAGCAGTATGACTGTATGGTGTGTGATTGACAGGGTTACTACAGCAGTATGACTGTATGGTGTGTGATTGACAGGGTTACTACAGCAGTATGACTGTATGGTGTGTGATTGTAGGGGACAGGGTTACTACAGCAGTATGACTGTATGGTGTGTGATTGACAGGGTTACTACAGCAGTATGACTGTATGGTGTGTGATTGACAGGGTTACTACAGCAGTATGACTGTATGGTGTGTGATTGACAGGGTTACTACAGCAGTATGACTGTATGGTGTGTGATTGACAGGGTTACTACAGCAGTATGACTGTATGGTGTGTGATTGACAGGGTTACTACAGCAGTATGACTGTATGGTGTGTGATTGTAGGGGACAGGGTTACTACAGCAGTATGACTGTATGGTGTGTGATTGACAGGGTTACTACAGCAGTATGACTGTATGGTGTGTGATTGACAGGGTTACTACAGCAGTATGACTGTATGGTGTGTGATTGACAGGGTTACTACAGCAGTATGACTGTATGGTGTGTGATTGACAGGGTTACTACAGCAGTATGACTGTATGGTGTGTGATTGACAGGGTTACTACAGCAGTATGACTGTATGGTGTGTGATTGTAGGGGACAGGGTTACTACAGCAGTATGACTGTATGGTGTGTGATTGACAGGGTTACTACAGCAGTATGACTGTATGGTGTGTGATTGACAGGGTTACTACAGCAGTATGACTGTATGGTGTGTGATTGACAGGGTTACTACAGCAGTATGACTGTATGGTGTGTGATTGACAGGGTTACTACAGCAGTATGACTGTATGGTGTGTGATTGGACAGGGTTACTACAGCAGTATGACTGTATGGTGTGTGATTGACAGGGTTACTACAGCAGTATGACTGTATGGTGTGTGATTGACAGGGTTACTACAGCAGTATGACTGTATGGTGTGTGATTGACAGGGTTACTACAGCAGTATGACTGTATGGTGTGTGATTGTAGGGGACAGGGTTACTACAGCAGTATGACTGTATGGTGTGTGATTGACAGGGTTACTACAGCAGTATGACTGTATGGTGTGTGATTGACAGGGTTACTACAGCAGTATGACTGTATGGTGTGTGATTGACAGGGTTACTACAGCAGTATGACTGTATGGTGTGTGATTGACAGGGTTACTACAGCAGTATGACTGTATGGTGTGTGATTGACAGGGTTACTACAGCAGTATGACTGTATGGTGTGTGATTGGGACAGGGTTACTACAGCAGTATGACTGTATGGTGTGTGATTGACAGGGTTACTACAGCAGTATGACTGTATGGTGTGTGATTGACAGGGTTACTACAGCAGTATGACTGTATGGTGTGTGATTGTAGGGGACAGGGTTACTACAGCAGTATGACTGTATGGTGTGTGATTGACAGGGTTACTACAGCAGTATGACTGTATGGTGTGTGATTGACAGGGTTACTACAGCAGTATGACTGTATGGTGTGTGATTGGGGGACAGGGTTACTACAGCAGTATGACTGTATGGTGTGTGATTGACAGGGTTACTACAGCAGTATGACTGTATGGTGTGTGATTGACAGGGTTACTACAGCAGTATGACTGTATGGTGTGTGATTGACAGGGTTACTACAGCAGTATGACTGTATGGTGTGTGATTGACAGGGTTACTACAGCAGTATGACTGTATGGTGTGTGATTGACAGGGTTACTACAGCAGTATGACTGTATGGTGTGTGATTGTAGGGGACAGGGTTACTACAGCAGTATGACTGTATGGTGTGTGATTGACAGGGTTACTACAGCAGTATGACTGTATGGTGTGTGATTGACAGGGTTACTACAGCAGTATGACTGTATGGTGTGTGATTGAACAGGGTTACTACAGCAGTATGACTGTATGGTGTGTGATTGACAGGGTTACTACAGCAGTATGACTGTATGGTGTGTGATTGACAGGGTTACTACAGCAGTATGACTGTATGGTGTGTGATTGAACAGGGTTACTACAGCAGTATGACTGTATGGTGTGTGATTGACAGGGTTACTACAGCAGTATGACTGTATGGTGTGTGATTGACAGGGTTACTACAGCAGTATGACTGTATGGTGTGTGATTGAGGACAGGGTTACTACAGCAGTATGACTGTATGGTGTGTGATTGACAGGGTTACTACAGCAGTATGACTGTATGGTGTGTGATTGACAGGGTTACTACAGCAGTATGACTGTATGGTGTGTGATTGACAGGGTTACTACAGCAGTATGACTGTATGGTGTGTGATTGACAGGGTTACTACAGCAGTATGACTGTATGGTGTGTGATTGACAGGGTTACTACAGCAGTATGACTGTATGGTGTGTGATTGGACAGGGTTACTACAGCAGTATGACTGTATGGTGTGTGATTGACAGGGTTACTACAGCAGTATGACTGTATGGTGTGTGATTGACAGGGTTACTACAGCAGTATGACTGTATGGTGTGTGATTGACAGGGGACAGGGTTACTACAGCAGTATGACTGTATGGTGTGTGATTGACAGGGTTACTACAGCAGTATGACTGTATGGTGTGTGATTGACAGGGTTACTACAGCAGTATGACTGTATGGTGTGTGATTGACAGGGTTACTACAGCAGTATGACTGTATGGTGTGTGATTGACAGGGTTACTACAGCAGTATGACTGTATGGTGTGTGATTGGACAGGGTTACTACAGCAGTATGACTGTATGGTGTGTGATTGTAGGGGACAGGGTTACTACAGCAGTATGACTGTATGGTGTGTGATTGACAGGGTTACTACAGCAGTATGACTGTATGGTGTGTGATTGACAGGGTTACTACAGCAGTATGACTGTATGGTGTGTGATTGACAGGGTTACTACAGCAGTATGACTGTATGGTGTGTGATTGACAGGGTTACTACAGCAGTATGACTGTATGGTGTGTGATTGACAGGGTTACTACAGCAGTATGACTGTATGGTGTGTGATTGTAGGGGACAGGGTTACTACAGCAGTATGACTGTATGGTGTGTGATTGACAGGGTTACTACAGCAGTATGACTGTATGGTGTGTGATTGACAGGGTTACTACAGCAGTATGACTGTATGGTGTGTGATTGGACAGGGTTACTACAGCAGTATGACTGTATGGTGTGTGATTGACAGGGTTACTACAGCAGTATGACTGTATGGTGTGTGATTGACAGGGTTACTACAGCAGTATGACTGTATGGTGTGTGATTGGGACAGGGTTACTACAGCAGTATGACTGTATGGTGTGTGATTGACAGGGTTACTACAGCAGTATGACTGTATGGTGTGTGATTGAACAGGGTTACTACAGCAGTATGACTGTATGGTGTGTGATTGTGGGACAGGGTTACTACAGCAGTATGACTGTATGGTGTGTGATTGACAGGGTTACTACAGCAGTATGACTGTATGGTGTGTGATTGACAGGGTTACTACAGCAGTATGACTGTATGGTGTGTGATTGACAGGGTTACTACAGCAGTATGACTGTATGGTGTGTGATTGACAGGGTTACTACAGCAGTATGACTGTATGGTGTGTGATTGTAGGACAGGGTTACTACAGCAGTATGACTGTATGGTGTGTGATTGACAGGGTTACTACAGCAGTATGACTGTATGGTGTGTGATTGTAGGGACAGGGTTACTACAGCAGTATGACTGTATGGTGTGTGATTGACAGGGTTACTACAGCAGTATGACTGTATGGTGTGTGATTGACAGGGTTACTACAGCAGTATGACTGTATGGTGTGTGATTGTACAGGGTTACTACAGCAGTATGACTGTATGGTGTGTGATTGACAGGGTTACTACAGCAGTATGACTGTATGGTGTGTGATTGACAGGGTTACTACAGCAGTATGACTGTATGGTGTGTGATTGACAGGGTTACTACAGCAGTATGACTGTATGGTGTGTGATTGACAGGGTTACTACAGCAGTATGACTGTATGGTGTGTGATTGACAGGGTTACTACAGCAGTATGACTGTATGGTGTGTGATTGACAGGGTTACTACAGCAGTATGACTGTATGGTGTGTGATTGTAGGGGACAGGGTTACTACAGCAGTATGACTGTATGGTGTGTGATTGACAGGGTTACTACAGCAGTATGACTGTATGGTGTGTGATTGACAGGGTTACTACAGCAGTATGACTGTATGGTGTGTGATTGACAGGGTTACTACAGCAGTATGACTGTATGGTGTGTGATTGACAGGGTTACTACAGCAGTATGACTGTATGGTGTGTGATTGTAGGGTTACTACAGCAGTATGACTGTATGGTGTGTGATTGACAGGGTTACTACAGCAGTATGACTGTATGGTGTGTGATTGTAGGGGACAGGGTTACTACAGCAGTATGACTGTATGGTGTGTGATTGACAGGGTTACTACAGCAGTATGACTGTATGGTGTGTGATTGAACAGGGTTACTACAGCAGTATGACTGTATGGTGTGTGATTGACAGGGTTACTACAGCAGTATGACTGTATGGTGTGTGATTGACAGGGTTACTACAGCAGTATGACTGTATGGTGTGTGATTGACAGGGTTACTACAGCAGTATGACTGTATGGTGTGTGATTGGACAGGGTTACTACAGCAGTATGACTGTATGGTGTGTGATTGTAGGGGACAGGGTTACTACAGCAGTATGACTGTATGGTGTGTGATTGACAGGGTTACTACAGCAGTATGACTGTATGGTGTGTGATTGACAGGGTTACTACAGCAGTATGACTGTATGGTGTGTGATTGACAGGGTTACTACAGCAGTATGACTGTATGGTGTGTGATTGGACAGGGTTACTACAGCAGTATGACTGTATGGTGTGTGATTGAACAGGGTTACTACAGCAGTATGACTGTATGGTGTGTGATTGACAGGGTTACTACAGCAGTATGACTGTATGGTGTGTGATTGACAGGGTTACTACAGCAGTATGACTGTATGGTGTGTGATTGTAGGGACAGGGTTACTACAGCAGTATGACTGTATGGTGTGTGATTGACAGGGTTACTACAGCAGTATGACTGTATGGTGTGTGATTGTGGGGACAGGGTTACTACAGCAGTATGACTGTATGGTGTGTGATTGACAGGGTTACTACAGCAGTATGACTGTATGGTGTGTGATTGACAGGGTTACTACAGCAGTATGACTGTATGGTGTGTGATTGACAGGGTTACTACAGCAGTATGACTGTATGGTGTGTGATTGACAGGGTTACTACAGCAGTATGACTGTATGGTGTGTGATTGTAGGGGACAGGGTTACTACAGCAGTATGACTGTATGGTGTGTGATTGACAGGGTTACTACAGCAGTATGACTGTATGGTGTGTGATTGACAGGGTTACTACAGCAGTATGACTGTATGGTGTGTGATTGTAGGGGTTACTACAGCAGTATGACTGTATGGTGTGTGATTGACAGGGTTACTACAGCAGTATGACTGTATGGTGTGTGATTGACAGGGTTACTACAGCAGTATGACTGTATGGTGTGTGATTGTAGGGGACAGGGTTACTACAGCAGTATGACTGTATGGTGTGTGATTGACAGGGTTACTACAGCAGTATGACTGTATGGTGTGTGATTGACAGGGTTACTACAGCAGTATGACTGTATGGTGTGTGATTGACAGGGTTACTACAGCAGTATGACTGTATGGTGTGTGATTGACAGGGTTACTACAGCAGTATGACTGTATGGTGTGTGATTGGACAGGGTTACTACAGCAGTATGACTGTATGGTGTGTGATTGACAGGGTTACTACAGCAGTATGACTGTATGGTGTGTGATTGACAGGGTTACTACAGCAGTATGACTGTATGGTGTGTGATTGACAGGGTTACTACAGCAGTATGACTGTATGGTGTGTGATTGACAGGGTTACTACAGCAGTATGACTGTATGGTGTGTGATTGACAGGGTTACTACAGCAGTATGACTGTATGGTGTGTGATTGACAGGGTTACTACAGCAGTATGACTGTATGGTGTGTGATTGACAGGGTTACTACAGCAGTATGACTGTATGGTGTGTGATTGACAGGGTTACTACAGCAGTATGACTGTATGGTGTGTGATTGTAGGGACAGGGTTACTACAGCAGTATGACTGTATGGTGTGTGATTGACAGGGTTACTACAGCAGTATGACTGTATGGTGTGTGATTGACAGGGTTACTACAGCAGTATGACTGTATGGTGTGTGATTGTGACAGGGTTACTACAGCAGTATGACTGTATGGTGTGTGATTGACAGGGTTACTACAGCAGTATGACTGTATGGTGTGTGATTGACAGGGTTACTACAGCAGTATGACTGTATGGTGTGTGATTGACAGGGTTACTACAGCAGTATGACTGTATGGTGTGTGATTGAACAGGGTTACTACAGCAGTATGACTGTATGGTGTGTGATTGACAGGGTTACTACAGCAGTATGACTGTATGGTGTGTGATTGACAGGGTTACTACAGCAGTATGACTGTATGGTGTGTGATTGACAGGGTTACTACAGCAGTATGACTGTATGGTGTGTGATTGACAGGGTTACTACAGCAGTATGACTGTATGGTGTGTGATTGACAGGGTTACTACAGCAGTATGACTGTATGGTGTGTGATTGACAGGGTTACTACAGCAGTATGACTGTATGGTGTGTGATTGTGGACAGGGTTACTACAGCAGTATGACTGTATGGTGTGTGATTGACAGGGTTACTACAGCAGTATGACTGTATGGTGTGTGATTGACAGGGTTACTACAGCAGTATGACTGTATGGTGTGTGATTGAGCAGGGTTACTACAGCAGTATGACTGTATGGTGTGTGATTGACAGGGTTACTACAGCAGTATGACTGTATGGTGTGTGATTGGGACAGGGTTACTACAGCAGTATGACTGTATGGTGTGTGATTGACAGGGTTACTACAGCAGTATGACTGTATGGTGTGTGATTGACAGGGTTACTACAGCAGTATGACTGTATGGTGTGTGATTGACAGGGTTACTACAGCAGTATGACTGTATGGTGTGTGATTGTGGGGACAGGGTTACTACAGCAGTATGACTGTATGGTGTGTGATTGACAGGGTTACTACAGCAGTATGACTGTATGGTGTGTGATTGGGACAGGGTTACTACAGCAGTATGACTGTATGGTGTGTGATTGACAGGGTTACTACAGCAGTATGACTGTATGGTGTGTGATTGACAGGGTTACTACAGCAGTATGACTGTATGGTGTGTGATTGACAGGGTTACTACAGCAGTATGACTGTATGGTGTGTGATTGACAGGGTTACTACAGCAGTATGACTGTATGGTGTGTGATTGACAGGGTTACTACAGCAGTATGACTGTATGGTGTGTGATTGACAGGGTTACTACAGCAGTATGACTGTATGGTGTGTGATTGTAGGGTTACTACAGCAGTATGACTGTATGGTGTGTGATTGACAGGGTTACTACAGCAGTATGACTGTATGGTGTGTGATTGACAGGGTTACTACAGCAGTATGACTGTATGGTGTGTGATTGACAGGGTTACTACAGCAGTATGACTGTATGGTGTGTGATTGACAGGGTTACTACAGCAGTATGACTGTATGGTGTGTGATTGACAGGGTTACTACAGCAGTATGACTGTATGGTGTGTGATTGACAGGGTTACTACAGCAGTATGACTGTATGGTGTGTGATTGACAGGGTTACTACAGCAGTATGACTGTATGGTGTGTGATTGACAGGGTTACTACAGCAGTATGACTGTATGGTGTGTGATTGACAGGGTTACTACAGCAGTATGACTGTATGGTGTGTGATTGACAGGGTTACTACAGCAGTATGACTGTATGGTGTGTGATTGTGGACAGGGTTACTACAGCAGTATGACTGTATGGTGTGTGATTGACAGGGTTACTACAGCAGTATGACTGTATGGTGTGTGATTGACAGGGTTACTACAGCAGTATGACTGTATGGTGTGTGATTGACAGGGTTACTACAGCAGTATGACTGTATGGTGTGTGATTGACAGGGGTTACTACAGCAGTATGACTGTATGGTGTGTGATTGACAGGGTTACTACAGCAGTATGACTGTATGGTGTGTGATTGTGGGGACAGGGTTACTACAGCAGTATGACTGTATGGTGTGTGATTGACAGGGTTACTACAGCAGTATGACTGTATGGTGTGTGATTGTAGGGACAGGGTTACTACAGCAGTATGACTGTATGGTGTGTGATTGTAGACAGGGTTACTACAGCAGTATGACTGTATGGTGTGTGATTGACAGGGTTACTACAGCAGTATGACTGTATGGTGTGTGATTGACAGGGTTACTACAGCAGTATGACTGTATGGTGTGTGATTGACAGGGTTACTACAGCAGTATGACTGTATGGTGTGTGATTGACAGGGTTACTACAGCAGTATGACTGTATGGTGTGTGATTGTAAGGGACAGGGTTACTACAGCAGTATGACTGTATGGTGTGTGATTGTAGGGGACAGGGTTACTACAGCAGTATGACTGTATGGTGTGTGATTGACAGGGTTACTACAGCAGTATGACTGTATGGTGTGTGATTGACAGGGTTACTACAGCAGTATGACTGTATGGTGTGTGATTGACAGGGTTACTACAGCAGTATGACTGTATGGTGTGTGATTGGACAGGGTTACTACAGCAGTATGACTGTATGGTGTGTGATTGACAGGGTTACTACAGCAGTATGACTGTATGGTGTGTGATTGTAGACAGGGTTACTACAGCAGTATGACTGTATGGTGTGTGATTGACAGGGTTACTACAGCAGTATGACTGTATGGTGTGTGATTGACAGGGTTACTACAGCAGTATGACTGTATGGTGTGTGATTGTGGGGCAGGGTTACTACAGCAGTATGACTGTATGGTGTGTGATTGACAGGGTTACTACAGCAGTATGACTGTATGGTGTGTGATTGACAGGGTTACTACAGCAGTATGACTGTATGGTGTGTGATTGTAGGGGACAGGGTTACTACAGCAGTATGACTGTATGGTGTGTGATTGACAGGGTTACTACAGCAGTATGACTGTATGGTGTGTGATTGACAGGGTTACTACAGCAGTATGACTGTATGGTGTGTGATTGTGGGGACAGGGTTACTACAGCAGTATGACTGTATGGTGTGTGATTGACAGGGTTACTACAGCAGTATGACTGTATGGTGTGTGATTGACAGGGTTACTACAGCAGTATGACTGTATGGTGTGTGATTGAGGGACAGGGTTACTACAGCAGTATGACTGTATGGTGTGTGATTGACAGGGTTACTACAGCAGTATGACTGTATGGTGTGTGATTGTAGGGGACAGGGTTACTACAGCAGTATGACTGTATGGTGTGTGATTGACAGGGTTACTACAGCAGTATGACTGTATGGTGTGTGATTGACAGGGTTACTACAGCAGTATGACTGTATGGTGTGTGATTGACAGGGTTACTACAGCAGTATGACTGTATGGTGTGTGATTGACAGGGTTACTACAGCAGTATGACTGTATGGTGTGTGATTGTAACAGGGTTACTACAGCAGTATGACTGTATGGTGTGTGATTGGACAGGGTTACTACAGCAGTATGACTGTATGGTGTGTGATTGGACAGGGTTACTACAGCAGTATGACTGTATGGTGTGTGATTGTAACAGGGTTACTACAGCAGTATGACTGTATGGTGTGTGATTGTACAGGGTTACTACAGCAGTATGACTGTATGGTGTGTGATTGACAGGGTTACTACAGCAGTATGACTGTATGGTGTGTGATTGACAGGGTTACTACAGCAGTATGACTGTATGGTGTGTGATTGACAGGGTTACTACAGCAGTATGACTGTATGGTGTGTGATTGTAGGGCAGGGTTACTACAGCAGTATGACTGTATGGTGTGTGATTGACAGGGTTACTACAGCAGTATGACTGTATGGTGTGTGATTGACAGGGTTACTACAGCAGTATGACTGTATGGTGTGTGATTGACAGGGTTACTACAGCAGTATGACTGTATGGTGTGTGATTGACAGGGTTACTACAGCAGTATGACTGTATGGTGTGTGATTGACAGGGTTACTACAGCAGTATGACTGTATGGTGTGTGATTGACAGGGTTACTACAGCAGTATGACTGTATGGTGTGTGATTGACAGGGTTACTACAGCAGTATGACTGTATGGTGTGTGATTGTAGGGGACAGGGTTACTACAGCAGTATGACTGTATGGTGTGTGATTGACAGGGTTACTACAGCAGTATGACTGTATGGTGTGTGATTGACAGGGTTACTACAGCAGTATGACTGTATGGTGTGTGATTGACAGGGTTACTACAGCAGTATGACTGTATGGTGTGTGATTGACAGGGTTACTACAGCAGTATGACTGTATGGTGTGTGATTGTAGGGACAGGGTTACTACAGCAGTATGACTGTATGGTGTGTGATTGACAGGGTTACTACAGCAGTATGACTGTATGGTGTGTGATTGACAGGGTTACTACAGCAGTATGACTGTATGGTGTGTGATTGTGACAGGGTTACTACAGCAGTATGACTGTATGGTGTGTGATTGACAGGGTTACTACAGCAGTATGACTGTATGGTGTGTGATTGACAGGGTTACTACAGCAGTATGACTGTATGGTGTGTGATTGTAGGGGACAGGGTTACTACAGCAGTATGACTGTATGGTGTGTGATTGACAGGGTTACTACAGCAGTATGACTGTATGGTGTGTGATTGACAGGGTTACTACAGCAGTATGACTGTATGGTGTGTGATTGTAGGGACAGGGTTACTACAGCAGTATGACTGTATGGTGTGTGATTGAACAGGGTTACTACAGCAGTATGACTGTATGGTGTGTGATTGACAGGGTTACTACAGCAGTATGACTGTATGGTGTGTGATTGTGGGACAGGGTTACTACAGCAGTATGACTGTATGGTGTGTGATTGACAGGGTTACTACAGCAGTATGACTGTATGGTGTGTGATTGACAGGGTTACTACAGCAGTATGACTGTATGGTGTGTGATTGGGGGACAGGGTTACTACAGCAGTATGACTGTATGGTGTGTGATTGACAGGGTTACTACAGCAGTATGACTGTATGGTGTGTGATTGTGGGACAGGGTTACTACAGCAGTATGACTGTATGGTGTGTGATTGACAGGGTTACTACAGCAGTATGACTGTATGGTGTGTGATTGACAGGGTTACTACAGCAGTATGACTGTATGGTGTGTGATTGACAGGGTTACTACAGCAGTATGACTGTATGGTGTGTGATTGACAGGGTTACTACAGCAGTATGACTGTATGGTGTGTGATTGACAGGGTTACTACAGCAGTATGACTGTATGGTGTGTGATTGTAGGGGACAGGGTTACTACAGCAGTATGACTGTATGGTGTGTGATTGTAGGGGACAGGGTTACTACAGCAGTATGACTGTATGGTGTGTGATTGACAGGGTTACTACAGCAGTATGACTGTATGGTGTGTGATTGAACAGGGTTACTACAGCAGTATGACTGTATGGTGTGTGATTGACAGGGTTACTACAGCAGTATGACTGTATGGTGTGTGATTGACAGGGTTACTACAGCAGTATGACTGTATGGTGTGTGATTGACAGGGTTACTACAGCAGTATGACTGTATGGTGTGTGATTGTAGGGGACAGGGTTACTACAGCAGTATGACTGTATGGTGTGTGATTGACAGGGTTACTACAGCAGTATGACTGTATGGTGTGTGATTGACAGGGTTACTACAGCAGTATGACTGTATGGTGTGTGATTGACAGGGTTACTACAGCAGTATGACTGTATGGTGTGTGATTGACAGGGTTACTACAGCAGTATGACTGTATGGTGTGTGATTGACAGGGTTACTACAGCAGTATGACTGTATGGTGTGTGATTGTAGGGGACAGGGTTACTACAGCAGTATGACTGTATGGTGTGTGATTGACAGGGTTACTACAGCAGTATGACTGTATGGTGTGTGATTGACAGGGTTACTACAGCAGTATGACTGTATGGTGTGTGATTGTAGGGACAGGGTTACTACAGCAGTATGACTGTATGGTGTGTGATTGACAGGGTTACTACAGCAGTATGACTGTATGGTGTGTGATTGACAGGGTTACTACAGCAGTATGACTGTATGGTGTGTGATTGACAGGGTTACTACAGCAGTATGACTGTATGGTGTGTGATTGACAGGGTTACTACAGCAGTATGACTGTATGGTGTGTGATTGTGGGGACAGGGTTACTACAGCAGTATGACTGTATGGTGTGTGATTGACAGGGTTACTACAGCAGTATGACTGTATGGTGTGTGATTGACAGGGTTACTACAGCAGTATGACTGTATGGTGTGTGATTGACAGGGTTACTACAGCAGTATGACTGTATGGTGTGTGATTGACAGGGTTACTACAGCAGTATGACTGTATGGTGTGTGATTGTAGGGACAGGGTTACTACAGCAGTATGACTGTATGGTGTGTGATTGACAGGGTTACTACAGCAGTATGACTGTATGGTGTGTGATTGTGGGGACAGGGTTACTACAGCAGTATGACTGTATGGTGTGTGATTGACAGGGTTACTACAGCAGTATGACTGTATGGTGTGTGATTGACAGGGTTACTACAGCAGTATGACTGTATGGTGTGTGATTGACAGGGTTACTACAGCAGTATGACTGTATGGTGTGTGATTGACAGGGTTACTACAGCAGTATGACTGTATGGTGTGTGATTGACAGGGTTACTACAGCAGTATGACTGTATGGTGTGTGATTGACAGGGTTACTACAGCAGTATGACTGTATGGTGTGTGATTGACAGGGTTACTACAGCAGTATGACTGTATGGTGTGTGATTGACAGGGTTACTACAGCAGTATGACTGTATGGTGTGTGATTGAACAGGGTTACTACAGCAGTATGACTGTATGGTGTGTGATTGTGGGACAGGGTTACTACAGCAGTATGACTGTATGGTGTGTGATTGACAGGGTTACTACAGCAGTATGACTGTATGGTGTGTGATTGTAACAGGGTTACTACAGCAGTATGACTGTATGGTGTGTGATTGACAGGGTTACTACAGCAGTATGACTGTATGGTGTGTGATTGTACAGGGTTACTACAGCAGTATGACTGTATGGTGTGTGATTGACAGGGTTACTACAGCAGTATGACTGTATGGTGTGTGATTGACAGGGTTACTACAGCAGTATGACTGTATGGTGTGTGATTGACAGGGTTACTACAGCAGTATGACTGTATGGTGTGTGATTGACAGGGTTACTACAGCAGTATGACTGTATGGTGTGTGATTGTGGGGACAGGGTTACTACAGCAGTATGACTGTATGGTGTGTGATTGACAGGGTTACTACAGCAGTATGACTGTATGGTGTGTGATTGACAGGGTTACTACAGCAGTATGACTGTATGGTGTGTGATTGACAGGGTTACTACAGCAGTATGACTGTATGGTGTGTGATTGACAGGGTTACTACAGCAGTATGACTGTATGGTGTGTGATTGACAGGGTTACTACAGCAGTATGACTGTATGGTGTGTGATTGTGACAGGGTTACTACAGCAGTATGACTGTATGGTGTGTGATTGACAGGGTTACTACAGCAGTATGACTGTATGGTGTGTGATTGACAGGGTTACTACAGCAGTATGACTGTATGGTGTGTGATTGACAGGGTTACTACAGCAGTATGACTGTATGGTGTGTGATTGAACAGGGTTACTACAGCAGTATGACTGTATGGTGTGTGATTGACAGGGTTACTACAGCAGTATGACTGTATGGTGTGTGATTGAGGACAGGGTTACTACAGCAGTATGACTGTATGGTGTGTGATTGACAGGGTTACTACAGCAGTATGACTGTATGGTGTGTGATTGACAGGGTTACTACAGCAGTATGACTGTATGGTGTGTGATTGACAGGGTTACTACAGCAGTATGACTGTATGGTGTGTGATTGACAGGGTTACTACAGCAGTATGACTGTATGGTGTGTGATTGGGGACAGGGTTACTACAGCAGTATGACTGTATGGTGTGTGATTGACAGGGTTACTACAGCAGTATGACTGTATGGTGTGTGATTGACAGGGTTACTACAGCAGTATGACTGTATGGTGTGTGATTGACAGGGTTACTACAGCAGTATGACTGTATGGTGTGTGATTGACAGGGTTACTACAGCAGTATGACTGTATGGTGTGTGATTGACAGGGTTACTACAGCAGTATGACTGTATGGTGTGTGATTGGGACAGGGTTACTACAGCAGTATGACTGTATGGTGTGTGATTGACAGGGTTACTACAGCAGTATGACTGTATGGTGTGTGATTGTGGGGACAGGGTTACTACAGCAGTATGACTGTATGGTGTGTGATTGACAGGGTTACTACAGCAGTATGACTGTATGGTGTGTGATTGGACAGGGTTACTACAGCAGTATGACTGTATGGTGTGTGATTGACAGGGTTACTACAGCAGTATGACTGTATGGTGTGTGATTGGACAGGGTTACTACAGCAGTATGACTGTATGGTGTGTGATTGACAGGGTTACTACAGCAGTATGACTGTATGGTGTGTGATTGACAGGGTTACTACAGCAGTATGACTGTATGGTGTGTGATTGACAGGGTTACTACAGCAGTATGACTGTATGGTGTGTGATTGTAGGGGACAGGGTTACTACAGCAGTATGACTGTATGGTGTGTGATTGACAGGGTTACTACAGCAGTATGACTGTATGGTGTGTGATTGACAGGGTTACTACAGCAGTATGACTGTATGGTGTGTGATTGTAGGGGACAGGGTTACTACAGCAGTATGACTGTATGGTGTGTGATTGACAGGGTTACTACAGCAGTATGACTGTATGGTGTGTGATTGACAGGGTTACTACAGCAGTATGACTGTATGGTGTGTGATTGACAGGGTTACTACAGCAGTATGACTGTATGGTGTGTGATTGACAGGGTTACTACAGCAGTATGACTGTATGGTGTGTGATTGTAGGGGACAGGGTTACTACAGCAGTATGACTGTATGGTGTGTGATTGTAGGGTTACTACAGCAGTATGACTGTATGGTGTGTGATTGACAGGGTTACTACAGCAGTATGACTGTATGGTGTGTGATTGACAGGGTTACTACAGCAGTATGACTGTATGGTGTGTGATTGACAGGGTTACTACAGCAGTATGACTGTATGGTGTGTGATTGGACAGGGTTACTACAGCAGTATGACTGTATGGTGTGTGATTGTAGACAGGGTTACTACAGCAGTATGACTGTATGGTGTGTGATTGTGGGGACAGGGTTACTACAGCAGTATGACTGTATGGTGTGTGATTGACAGGGTTACTACAGCAGTATGACTGTATGGTGTGTGATTGACAGGGTTACTACAGCAGTATGACTGTATGGTGTGTGATTGACAGGGTTACTACAGCAGTATGACTGTATGGTGTGTGATTGACAGGGTTACTACAGCAGTATGACTGTATGGTGTGTGATTGACAGGGTTACTACAGCAGTATGACTGTATGGTGTGTGATTGACAGGGTTACTACAGCAGTATGACTGTATGGTGTGTGATTGAGACAGGGTTACTACAGCAGTATGACTGTATGGTGTGTGATTGACAGGGTTACTACAGCAGTATGACTGTATGGTGTGTGATTGAACAGGGTTACTACAGCAGTATGACTGTATGGTGTGTGATTGTGGGGACAGGGTTACTACAGCAGTATGACTGTATGGTGTGTGATTGACAGGGTTACTACAGCAGTATGACTGTATGGTGTGTGATTGACAGGGTTACTACAGCAGTATGACTGTATGGTGTGTGATTGACAGGGTTACTACAGCAGTATGACTGTATGGTGTGTGATTGACAGGGTTACTACAGCAGTATGACTGTATGGTGTGTGATTGACAGGGTTACTACAGCAGTATGACTGTATGGTGTGTGATTGACAGGGTTACTACAGCAGTATGACTGTATGGTGTGTGATTGACAGGGTTACTACAGCAGTATGACTGTATGGTGTGTGATTGTGGGGACAGGGTTACTACAGCAGTATGACTGTATGGTGTGTGATTGACAGGGTTACTACAGCAGTATGACTGTATGGTGTGTGATTGACAGGGTTACTACAGCAGTATGACTGTATGGTGTGTGATTGACAGGGTTACTACAGCAGTATGACTGTATGGTGTGTGATTGACAGGGTTACTACAGCAGTATGACTGTATGGTGTGTGATTGACAGGGTTACTACAGCAGTATGACTGTATGGTGTGTGATTGTGGACAGGGTTACTACAGCAGTATGACTGTATGGTGTGTGATTGACAGGGTTACTACAGCAGTATGACTGTATGGTGTGTGATTGAACAGGGTTACTACAGCAGTATGACTGTATGGTGTGTGATTGACAGGGTTACTACAGCAGTATGACTGTATGGTGTGTGATTGACAGGGGTTACTACAGCAGTATGACTGTATGGTGTGTGATTGACAGGGTTACTACAGCAGTATGACTGTATGGTGTGTGATTGTAGGGGACAGGGTTACTACAGCAGTATGACTGTATGGTGTGTGATTGACAGGGTTACTACAGCAGTATGACTGTATGGTGTGTGATTGACAGGGTTACTACAGCAGTATGACTGTATGGTGTGTGATTGTACAGGGTTACTACAGCAGTATGACTGTATGGTGTGTGATTGACAGGGTTACTACAGCAGTATGACTGTATGGTGTGTGATTGACAGGGTTACTACAGCAGTATGACTGTATGGTGTGTGATTGAGGACAGGGTTACTACAGCAGTATGACTGTATGGTGTGTGATTGAACAGGGTTACTACAGCAGTATGACTGTATGGTGTGTGATTGACAGGGTTACTACAGCAGTATGACTGTATGGTGTGTGATTGACAGGGTTACTACAGCAGTATGACTGTATGGTGTGTGATTGAACAGGGTTACTACAGCAGTATGACTGTATGGTGTGTGATTGTAACAGGGTTACTACAGCAGTATGACTGTATGGTGTGTGATTGTAGGGACAGGGTTACTACAGCAGTATGACTGTATGGTGTGTGATTGACAGGGTTACTACAGCAGTATGACTGTATGGTGTGTGATTGAACAGGGTTACTACAGCAGTATGACTGTATGGTGTGTGATTGACAGGGTTACTACAGCAGTATGACTGTATGGTGTGTGATTGTAGGGTTACTACAGCAGTATGACTGTATGGTGTGTGATTGACAGGGTTACTACAGCAGTATGACTGTATGGTGTGTGATTGTAGGGGACAGGGTTACTACAGCAGTATGACTGTATGGTGTGTGATTGACAGGGTTACTACAGCAGTATGACTGTATGGTGTGTGATTGTAACAGGGTTACTACAGCAGTATGACTGTATGGTGTGTGATTGACAGGGTTACTACAGCAGTATGACTGTATGGTGTGTGATTGACAGGGTTACTACAGCAGTATGACTGTATGGTGTGTGATTGACAGGGTTACTACAGCAGTATGACTGTATGGTGTGTGATTGGGACAGGGTTACTACAGCAGTATGACTGTATGGTGTGTGATTGACAGGGTTACTACAGCAGTATGACTGTATGGTGTGTGATTGACAGGGTTACTACAGCAGTATGACTGTATGGTGTGTGATTGTAAGGGACAGGGTTACTACAGCAGTATGACTGTATGGTGTGTGATTGACAGGGTTACTACAGCAGTATGACTGTATGGTGTGTGATTGAACAGGGTTACTACAGCAGTATGACTGTATGGTGTGTGATTGACAGGGTTACTACAGCAGTATGACTGTATGGTGTGTGATTGACAGGGTTACTACAGCAGTATGACTGTATGGTGTGTGATTGAACAGGGTTACTACAGCAGTATGACTGTATGGTGTGTGATTGTGGACAGGGTTACTACAGCAGTATGACTGTATGGTGTGTGATTGACAGGGTTACTACAGCAGTATGACTGTATGGTGTGTGATTGACAGGGTTACTACAGCAGTATGACTGTATGGTGTGTGATTGACAGGGTTACTACAGCAGTATGACTGTATGGTGTGTGATTGTACAGGGTTACTACAGCAGTATGACTGTATGGTGTGTGATTGACAGGGTTACTACAGCAGTATGACTGTATGGTGTGTGATTGACAGGGTTACTACAGCAGTATGACTGTATGGTGTGTGATTGACAGGGTTACTACAGCAGTATGACTGTATGGTGTGTGATTGACAGGGTTACTACAGCAGTATGACTGTATGGTGTGTGATTGACAGGGTTACTACAGCAGTATGACTGTATGGTGTGTGATTGACAGGGTTACTACAGCAGTATGACTGTATGGTGTGTGATTGTAGGGGACAGGGTTACTACAGCAGTATGACTGTATGGTGTGTGATTGACAGGGTTACTACAGCAGTATGACTGTATGGTGTGTGATTGACAGGGTTACTACAGCAGTATGACTGTATGGTGTGTGATTGACAGGGTTACTACAGCAGTATGACTGTATGGTGTGTGATTGACAGGGTTACTACAGCAGTATGACTGTATGGTGTGTGATTGTAGGGACAGGGTTACTACAGCAGTATGACTGTATGGTGTGTGATTGTACAGGGTTACTACAGCAGTATGACTGTATGGTGTGTGATTGAGGGGACAGGGTTACTACAGCAGTATGACTGTATGGTGTGTGATTGACAGGGTTACTACAGCAGTATGACTGTATGGTGTGTGATTGACAGGGGTTACTACAGCAGTATGACTGTATGGTGTGTGATTGACAGGGTTACTACAGCAGTATGACTGTATGGTGTGTGATTGACAGGGTTACTACAGCAGTATGACTGTATGGTGTGTGATTGACAGGGTTACTACAGCAGTATGACTGTATGGTGTGTGATTGTAACAGGGTTACTACAGCAGTATGACTGTATGGTGTGTGATTGGACAGGGTTACTACAGCAGTATGACTGTATGGTGTGTGATTGACAGGGTTACTACAGCAGTATGACTGTATGGTGTGTGATTGACAGGGTTACTACAGCAGTATGACTGTATGGTGTGTGATTGACAGGGTTACTACAGCAGTATGACTGTATGGTGTGTGATTGACAGGGTTACTACAGCAGTATGACTGTATGGTGTGTGATTGACAGGGTTACTACAGCAGTATGACTGTATGGTGTGTGATTGTAGGGGACAGGGTTACTACAGCAGTATGACTGTATGGTGTGTGATTGACAGGGTTACTACAGCAGTATGACTGTATGGTGTGTGATTGACAGGGTTACTACAGCAGTATGACTGTATGGTGTGTGATTGAGGACAGGGTTACTACAGCAGTATGACTGTATGGTGTGTGATTGGACAGGGTTACTACAGCAGTATGACTGTATGGTGTGTGATTGACAGGGTTACTACAGCAGTATGACTGTATGGTGTGTGATTGTAACAGGGTTACTACAGCAGTATGACTGTATGGTGTGTGATTGACAGGGTTACTACAGCAGTATGACTGTATGGTGTGTGATTGACAGGGTTACTACAGCAGTATGACTGTATGGTGTGTGATTGTAGGGGACAGGGTTACTACAGCAGTATGACTGTATGGTGTGTGATTGACAGGGTTACTACAGCAGTATGACTGTATGGTGTGTGATTGACAGGGTTACTACAGCAGTATGACTGTATGGTGTGTGATTGTAGACAGGGTTACTACAGCAGTATGACTGTATGGTGTGTGATTGACAGGGTTACTACAGCAGTATGACTGTATGGTGTGTGATTGACAGGGTTACTACAGCAGTATGACTGTATGGTGTGTGATTGAACAGGGTTACTACAGCAGTATGACTGTATGGTGTGTGATTGTACAGGGTTACTACAGCAGTATGACTGTATGGTGTGTGATTGACAGGGTTACTACAGCAGTATGACTGTATGGTGTGTGATTGACAGGGTTACTACAGCAGTATGACTGTATGGTGTGTGATTGACAGGGTTACTACAGCAGTATGACTGTATGGTGTGTGATTGTAGGGGACAGGGTTACTACAGCAGTATGACTGTATGGTGTGTGATTGACAGGGTTACTACAGCAGTATGACTGTATGGTGTGTGATTGGACAGGGTTACTACAGCAGTATGACTGTATGGTGTGTGATTGACAGGGTTACTACAGCAGTATGACTGTATGGTGTGTGATTGACAGGGTTACTACAGCAGTATGACTGTATGGTGTGTGATTGACAGGGTTACTACAGCAGTATGACTGTATGGTGTGTGATTGACAGGGTTACTACAGCAGTATGACTGTATGGTGTGTGATTGACAGGGTTACTACAGCAGTATGACTGTATGGTGTGTGATTGACAGGGTTACTACAGCAGTATGACTGTATGGTGTGTGATTGTGGACAGGGTTACTACAGCAGTATGACTGTATGGTGTGTGATTGACAGGGTTACTACAGCAGTATGACTGTATGGTGTGTGATTGACAGGGTTACTACAGCAGTATGACTGTATGGTGTGTGATTGACAGGGTTACTACAGCAGTATGACTGTATGGTGTGTGATTGACAGGGGTTACTACAGCAGTATGACTGTATGGTGTGTGATTGACAGGGTTACTACAGCAGTATGACTGTATGGTGTGTGATTGTAGGGGACAGGGTTACTACAGCAGTATGACTGTATGGTGTGTGATTGACAGGGTTACTACAGCAGTATGACTGTATGGTGTGTGATTGACAGGGTTACTACAGCAGTATGACTGTATGGTGTGTGATTGTAGGGGACAGGGTTACTACAGCAGTATGACTGTATGGTGTGTGATTGACAGGGTTACTACAGCAGTATGACTGTATGGTGTGTGATTGACAGGGTTACTACAGCAGTATGACTGTATGGTGTGTGATTGAACAGGGTTACTACAGCAGTATGACTGTATGGTGTGTGATTGACAGGGTTACTACAGCAGTATGACTGTATGGTGTGTGATTGACAGGGTTACTACAGCAGTATGACTGTATGGTGTGTGATTGTGACAGGGTTACTACAGCAGTATGACTGTATGGTGTGTGATTGACAGGGTTACTACAGCAGTATGACTGTATGGTGTGTGATTGACAGGGTTACTACAGCAGTATGACTGTATGGTGTGTGATTGTAGGGGACAGGGTTACTACAGCAGTATGACTGTATGGTGTGTGATTGACAGGGTTACTACAGCAGTATGACTGTATGGTGTGTGATTGACAGGGTTACTACAGCAGTATGACTGTATGGTGTGTGATTGACAGGGTTACTACAGCAGTATGACTGTATGGTGTGTGATTGACAGGGTTACTACAGCAGTATGACTGTATGGTGTGTGATTGTGGGACAGGGTTACTACAGCAGTATGACTGTATGGTGTGTGATTGACAGGGTTACTACAGCAGTATGACTGTATGGTGTGTGATTGACAGGGTTACTACAGCAGTATGACTGTATGGTGTGTGATTGACAGGGGTTACTACAGCAGTATGACTGTATGGTGTGTGATTGTAGGGACAGGGTTACTACAGCAGTATGACTGTATGGTGTGTGATTGACAGGGTTACTACAGCAGTATGACTGTATGGTGTGTGATTGGACAGGGTTACTACAGCAGTATGACTGTATGGTGTGTGATTGTGGGGACAGGGTTACTACAGCAGTATGACTGTATGGTGTGTGATTGACAGGGTTACTACAGCAGTATGACTGTATGGTGTGTGATTGACAGGGTTACTACAGCAGTATGACTGTATGGTGTGTGATTGGGACAGGGTTACTACAGCAGTATGACTGTATGGTGTGTGATTGACAGGGTTACTACAGCAGTATGACTGTATGGTGTGTGATTGACAGGGTTACTACAGCAGTATGACTGTATGGTGTGTGATTGACAGGGTTACTACAGCAGTATGACTGTATGGTGTGTGATTGACAGGGTTACTACAGCAGTATGACTGTATGGTGTGTGATTGACAGGGTTACTACAGCAGTATGACTGTATGGTGTGTGATTGACAGGGTTACTACAGCAGTATGACTGTATGGTGTGTGATTGACAGGGTTACTACAGCAGTATGACTGTATGGTGTGTGATTGACAGGGTTACTACAGCAGTATGACTGTATGGTGTGTGATTGACAGGGTTACTACAGCAGTATGACTGTATGGTGTGTGATTGAGGACAGGGTTACTACAGCAGTATGACTGTATGGTGTGTGATTGACAGGGTTACTACAGCAGTATGACTGTATGGTGTGTGATTGACAGGGTTACTACAGCAGTATGACTGTATGGTGTGTGATTGACAGGGTTACTACAGCAGTATGACTGTATGGTGTGTGATTGGGGACAGGGTTACTACAGCAGTATGACTGTATGGTGTGTGATTGACAGGGTTACTACAGCAGTATGACTGTATGGTGTGTGATTGACAGGGTTACTACAGCAGTATGACTGTATGGTGTGTGATTGTAGGGGGACAGGGTTACTACAGCAGTATGACTGTATGGTGTGTGATTGACAGGGTTACTACAGCAGTATGACTGTATGGTGTGTGATTGACAGGGTTACTACAGCAGTATGACTGTATGGTGTGTGATTGACAGGGTTACTACAGCAGTATGACTGTATGGTGTGTGATTGACAGGGTTACTACAGCAGTATGACTGTATGGTGTGTGATTGACAGGGTTACTACAGCAGTATGACTGTATGGTGTGTGATTGACAGGGTTACTACAGCAGTATGACTGTATGGTGTGTGATTGTAGGGGACAGGGTTACTACAGCAGTATGACTGTATGGTGTGTGATTGACAGGGTTACTACAGCAGTATGACTGTATGGTGTGTGATTGACAGGGGTTACTACAGCAGTATGACTGTATGGTGTGTGATTGACAGGGTTACTACAGCAGTATGACTGTATGGTGTGTGATTGACAGGGTTACTACAGCAGTATGACTGTATGGTGTGTGATTGTAACAGGGTTACTACAGCAGTATGACTGTATGGTGTGTGATTGACAGGGTTACTACAGCAGTATGACTGTATGGTGTGTGATTGTAACAGGGTTACTACAGCAGTATGACTGTATGGTGTGTGATTGACAGGGTTACTACAGCAGTATGACTGTATGGTGTGTGATTGACAGGGTTACTACAGCAGTATGACTGTATGGTGTGTGATTGACAGGGTTACTACAGCAGTATGACTGTATGGTGTGTGATTGACAGGGTTACTACAGCAGTATGACTGTATGGTGTGTGATTGACAGGGTTACTACAGCAGTATGACTGTATGGTGTGTGATTGACAGGGTTACTACAGCAGTATGACTGTATGGTGTGTGATTGTAACAGGGTTACTACAGCAGTATGACTGTATGGTGTGTGATTGACAGGGTTACTACAGCAGTATGACTGTATGGTGTGTGATTGACAGGGTTACTACAGCAGTATGACTGTATGGGTGTGTGATTGTGGGACAGGGTTACTACAGCAGTATGACTGTATGGTGTGTGATTGACAGGGTTACTACAGCAGTATGACTGTATGGTGTGTGATTGACAGGGTTACTACAGCAGTATGACTGTATGGTGTGTGATTGACAGGGTTACTACAGCAGTATGACTGTATGGTGTGTGATTGAGCAGGGTTACTACAGCAGTATGACTGTATGGTGTGTGATTGACAGGGTTACTACAGCAGTATGACTGTATGGTGTGTGATTGACAGGGTTACTACAGCAGTATGACTGTATGGTGTGTGATTGACAGGGTTACTACAGCAGTATGACTGTATGGTGTGTGATTGACAGGGTTACTACAGCAGTATGACTGTATGGTGTGTGATTGACAGGGTTACTACAGCAGTATGACTGTATGGTGTGTGATTGACAGGGTTACTACAGCAGTATGACTGTATGGTGTGTGATTGTAGGGGACAGGGTTACTACAGCAGTATGACTGTATGGTGTGTGATTGACAGGGTTACTACAGCAGTATGACTGTATGGTGTGTGATTGACAGGGTTACTACAGCAGTATGACTGTATGGTGTGTGATTGACAGGGTTACTACAGCAGTATGACTGTATGGTGTGTGATTGACAGGGTTACTACAGCAGTATGACTGTATGGTGTGTGATTGACAGGGTTACTACAGCAGTATGACTGTATGGTGTGTGATTGACAGGGTTACTACAGCAGTATGACTGTATGGTGTGTGATTGACAGGGTTACTACAGCAGTATGACTGTATGGTGTGTGATTGACAGGGTTACTACAGCAGTATGACTGTATGGTGTGTGATTGGACAGGGTTACGTACAGCAGTATGACTGTATGGTGTGTGATTGACAGGGTTACTACAGCAGTATGACTGTATGGTGTGTGATTGACAGGGTTACTACAGCAGTATGACTGTATGGTGTGTGATTGACAGGGGTTACTACAGCAGTATGACTGTATGGTGTGTGATTGACAGGGTTACTACAGCAGTATGACTGTATGGTGTGTGATTGTGGGGGACAGGGTTACTACAGCAGTATGACTGTATGGTGTGTGATTGACAGGGTTACTACAGCAGTATGACTGTATGGTGTGTGATTGACAGGGTTACTACAGCAGTATGACTGTATGGTGTGTGATTGACAGGGTTACTACAGCAGTATGACTGTATGGTGTGTGATTGTAGGGGACAGGGTTACTACAGCAGTATGACTGTATGGTGTGTGATTGGGGGACAGGGTTACTACAGCAGTATGACTGTATGGTGTGTGATTGACAGGGTTACTACAGCAGTATGACTGTATGGTGTGTGATTGACAGGGTTACTACAGCAGTTGACTGTATGGTGTGTGATTGTCAGGGGACAGGGGTTACTACAGCAGTATGACTGTATGGTGTGTGATTGACAGGGTTACTACAGCAGTATGACTGTATGGTGTGTGATTGACAGGGTTACTACAGCAGTATGACTGTATGGTGTGTGATTGACAGGGTTACTACAGCAGTATGACTGTATGGTGTTATGACAGGGTTACTACAGCAGTATGACTGTATGGTGTGTGATTGACAGGGTTACTACAGCAGTATGACTGTATGGTGTGTGATTGACAGGGTTACTACAGCAGTATGACTGTATGGTGTGTGATTGTAGGACAGGGTTACTACAGCAGTATGACTGTATGGTGTGTGATTGACAGGGTTCTACTACAGCAGTATGACTGTATGGTGTGTGATTGACAGGGTTACTACAGCAGTATGACTGTATGGTGTGTGATTGACAGGGTTACTACAGCAGTATGACTGTATGGTGTGTGATTGACAGGGTTACTACAGCAGTATGACTGTATGGTGTGTGATTGTAGGGACAGGGTTACTACAGCAGTATGACTGTATGGTGTGTGATTGTACAGGGTTACTACAGCAGTATGACTGTATGGTGTGTGATTGACAGGGTTACTACAGCAGTATGACTGTATGGTGTGTGATTGACAGGGTTACTACAGCAGTATGACTGTATGGTGTGTGATTGTAGGGGACAGGGTTACTACAGCAGTATGACTGTATGGTGTGTGATTGACAGGGTTACTACAGCAGTATGACTGTATGGTGTGTGATTGGGGACAGGGTTACTACAGCAGTATGACTGTATGGTGTGTGATTGACAGGGTTACTACAGCAGTATGACTGTATGGTGTGTGATTGTAGGGACAGGGTTACTACAGCAGTATGACTGTATGGTGTGTGATTGACAGGGTTACTACAGCAGTATGACTGTATGGTGTGTGATTGACAGGGTTACTACATTGCAGTATGACTGTATGGTGTGTGATTGGACAGGGTTACTACAGCAGTATGACTGTATGGTGTGTGATTGACAGGGTTACTACAGCAGTATGACTGTATGGTGTGTGATTGACAGGGTTACTAACAGCAGTATGACTGTATGGTGTGTGATTGTAGGGGCAGGGTTACTACAGCAGTATGACTGTATGGTGTGTGATTGACAGGGTTACTACAGCAGTATGACTGTATGGTGTGTGATTGACAGGGTTACTACAGCAGTATGACTGTATGGTGTGTGATTGACAGGGTTACTACAGCAGTATGACTGTATGGTGTGTGATTGACAGGGTTACTACAGCAGTATGACTGTATGGTGTGTGATTGACAGGGTTACTACAGCAGTATGACTGTATGGTGTGTGATTGACAGGGTTACTACAGCAGTATGACTGTATGGTGTGTGATTGTACAGGGTTACTACAGCAGTATGACTGTATGGTGTGTGATTGACGGGGTTACTACAGCAGTATGACTGTATGGTGTGTGATTGTAGGGGACAGGTTACTACAGCAGTATGACTGTATGGTGTGTGATTGACAGGGTTACTACAGCAGTATGACTGTATGGTGTGTGATTGACAGGGGTTACTACAGCAGTATGACTGTATGGTGTGTGATTGTAGGGACAGGGTTACTACAGCAGTATGACTGTATGGTGTGTGATTGTAGGGGACAGGGTTACTACAGCAGTATGACTGTATGGTGTGTGATTGTAGGGACAGGGTTACTACAGCAGTATGACTGTATGGTGTTTGATTGACAGGGTTACTGGCAGCAGTATGACTGTATGGTGTGTGATTGACAGGGTTACTACAGCAGTATGACTGTATGGTGTGTGATTGACAGGGTTACTACAGCAGTATAGACTGTATGGTGTAAGTGATTGACATTACTACAGCAGTATGACTGTGTATGGTGTGTGAATTGTGTAAAGGGCTCCCTCTTTGGTTTCAGGGTTACTACGAGCAGTATGACTGTATGGTGTGTGATTGACAGGGTTACTACAGCAGTATGACTGTGGTGTGTGATTGTAGGGGACAGGGTTGGCCACAGCAGTATGGACTGTATGGTGTGTGATTGACAGGGTTACTACAGCAGTATGACTTGTATGGTGTGTGTGATTGTAGGGGACAGGGTTACTACACGCAGTATGACTGTATGGTGTGTGATTGACAGGGTTACTACAGCAGTATGACTGTATGGTGTGTGATTGACAGGGTTACTGCTAGCAGTACTGACTGTATGGTGTGTGATTGTAGGGGACAGGGTTACTACAGCAGTATGACTGTATGGTGTGTGATTGACAGGGTTACTGCAGCATGACTGTATGGTGTGTGATTGTAGGGCAGGGTTACTACAGCAGTATGAGCTGTGGTGTGTGATTGGGGCGTGGTTTACATGCGCGTTAATGCATTGTATGTTGTTGTGATTGTAGGGGACAGGGTTACTTTCAAGCAGTAGTATGACTGCTATGGTGTGTGATTGACAGGGTTACTACAGCAGTATGACTGTATGGTGTGTGATTGGACAGGGTTGGCTACAGCAGTATGACTGTATGGTGTGTGATGGGGAAGGGGTTACTACAGCAGTATGACTTTATGGTGTGTGATTGACAGGGTTACTACAGCAGTATGACTGCGCGGTGTGTGATTGTCGGGGTTACTACAGCAGTATGACTGTATGGGTGTGTGATTGTAGGGGACAGGGTTGGCTACAGCAGTATGACTGTATGGTGTGTGATTGACAGGGTTACTACAGCAGTATGACTGTATGGTGTGTGATTGTAGGGGACAGGGTTACCACAGCAGGCATGACTGTATGTGGTGTGATTGCACAGGGTTACTAAGCAGCAGTATGACCGTATGGTGTGTGATTGACAGGGTTACTGGCAGCAGTATGACTGTATGGTGTGTGATTGACAGGCTATTACAGCAGTATGACTGTATGGTGTGTGATTGACAGGTTACTACTGGGCAGTATGACTGTTTGGCTATGTGATTGACAGGTTACTACAGCAGTATGACTGTATGGTGTGTGATTGTAAGGGACAGGGTTACCACAGGTGGTAGCTATGACTGTATGGTGTGAATTGTAGGGGACAGGGTTGGCCACAGCAGTATGACTGTATGGTGTGTGGATTGATGGTTACTGGGCACAGCAGCATGACTGTATGGTGTGAATTGACAGGGTTACTACAGCAGCATGACTGTATGGTGTGTGATTGACAGGGTTACTACAGCAGCATGACTGTATGGTGTGAATTGACAGGGTTTCCCTACAGCAGCATGACTGTATGGTGT
>NW_025548248.1:40000-72687 GCF_905237065.1 Salmo salar | reverse complement strand
GCTGGGATCCAACACTATGCAGCTGTTATTCCATAGGCTGGGATCCACACTATGCAGCTGTTATTCTGTAGGCTGGGATCCACACTATGCAGCTGTTATTCTATAGGCTGGGATCCACACTATGCAGCTTGTTATTCTATAGGCTGGGACCACACTATCCAGCTGTTATTCTATAGGCTGGGATCCACACTGTTATTCTATAGGCTGGGATCCACACTGTGCAGCTGTTATTCTATAGGCTGGGATCTCACACTATGCGGCTGTTATTCTATAGGGGATCCACACTATGCAGCTGTTATTCTATAGGCTGGGATCCACACTCCATGCAGCTGTTATTCTATAGGCTGGGATCCACACTATGCTGCTGTTATTCTATAGGCTGGGATCCACACTATGCAGCTGTTATTCTACAGGCTGGGATCCACCCTATGCAGCTGTTATTCTATAGGCTGGGATCCACACTATGCAGCTGTTATCTATAGGCTGGGATCCACACTAGGCAGCTGTTATTCTATAGACTGGGATCCACACCATGCAGCTGTTATTCTATTGGCTGGGATCCACACTGTTATTCTATAGGCTGGGATCCACACCATGCAGCTGTTATTCTATAGACTGGGATCCACACCATGCAGCTGTTATTCTATTGGCTGGGATCCACACTGTTATTCACCCTATAGGCTGGGATCCACACTGTTATTCTATAGGCTGGGATCCACACTATGCAGCTGTTATTCTATAGGCTGGGATCCACACTATATAGCTTTTTATTCTATTGGCTGGGATCCACACTGTTATTCTATAGGCTGGGATCCACATATGCGAGCTGTTATTCTATAGGCTGGGATCCACACTACCAGCTGTTATTCTATAGGCTGGGGATCCACACTATGCAGCTGTTATTCTATAGGTTGGGATCCACACCATGCAGCTGTTATTCTATAGGCTGGGATCCACACTATGCAGCTGTTATTCTATAGGCTGGGATCCACACTGTCATTCTATTGGCGATCCACACTATGCAGCTGTTCTATAGGCTGGGATCCACACATGCAGCTGTTATTCTATAGGCTGGGATCCACACCATGCAGCTGTTATTCTATAGGCTGGGATCCACACCATGCAGCTGTTATTCTATAGGCTGGGATCCACACCATGCAGCTGTTATTCTATAGGCTGGGATCCACACTATGCAGCTGTTATTCTATAGGCTGGGATCCACACTGTTATTCTATAGGCTGGGATCCACCCATGCAGCTGTTATTCTAAGGTGGGATCCATGCAGCTGTTATTCTATAGGCTGGGATCCACACTATGCAGCTGTTATTCTATAGGCTGGGATCCACACTATGCAGCTGTTATTCTATAGGCTGGGATCCACACTATACAGCTGTTATTCTATAGGCTGGGATCCACTATGCAGCTGTTATTCTATAGGCTGGGATCCACACCATGCAGCTGTTATTCTATAGGCTGGGATCCACACTATGCAGCTGTTATTCTATAGGCTGGGATCCACACTATGTAGCTGTTATTCTATAGGCTGGGATCCACACTGTTATTCTATAGGCTGGGATCCACACTGTTATTCTATAGGCTGGGATCCACACTATGCAGCTGTTATTCTATAGGCTGGGATCCACACTATACAGCTGTTATTCTATAGGCTGGGATCCACACTATGCAGCTGTTATTCTATAGGCTGGGATCCACACTATGCAGCTGTTATTCTATAGGCTGGGATCCACACTATACAGCTGTTATTCTATAGGCTGGGATCCACACTATGCAGCTGTTATTCTATAGGCTGGGATCCACACCATGCAGCTGTTATTCTATAGGCTGGGATCCACACTATGCAGCTGTTATTCTATAGGCTGGGATCCACACTATGCAGCTGTTATTCTATAGGCTGGGATCCACACCATGCAGCTGTTATTCTATAGGCTGGGATCCACACCATGCAGCTGTTATTCTATAGGCTGGGATCCACAGTATGCAGCTGTTATTCTATAGGCTGGGATCCACACTATGCAGCTGTTATTCTATAGGCTGGGATCCACACTATGCAGCTGTTATTCTATAGGCTGGGATCCACACCATGCAGCTGTTATTCTATAGGCTGGGATCCACACTGTTATTCTATAGGCTGGAATCCACACTATGCAACTGTTATTCTATAGGCTGGGATCCACACTATGCAGCTGTTATTCTATAGGCTGGGATCCACACTATATAGCTTTTATTCTATTGGCTGGGATCCACACTGTTATTCTATAGGCTGGGATCCACACTATGCAGCTGTTATTCTATAGGCTGGGATCCACACTATCCAGCTGTTATTCTATAGGCTGGGATCCACACTGTTATTCTATAGGCTGGGATCCACACCATGCAGCTGTTATTCTATAGGCTGGGATCCACACCATGCAGCTGTTATTCTATAGGCTGGGATCCACACTATGCAGCTGTTATTCTATAGGCTGGGATCCACACTGTTATTCTATAGGCTGGGATCCACACTATGCAGCTGTTATTCTATAGGCTGGGATCCACACTATGCAGCTGTTATTCTATAGGCTGGGATCCACACTGTTATTCTATTGGCTGGGATCCACACTGTTATTCTATAGGCTGGGATCCACACCATGCAGCTGTTATTCTATAGGCTGGGATCCACACTATGCAGCTGTCATTCTATAGGCTGGGATCCACACTATGCAGCTGTTATTCTATTGGCTGGGATCCACACTATGCAGCTGTTATTCTATAGGCTGGGATCCACACCATCCAGCTGTTACTCTATAGGCTGGGATCCACACTGTTATTCTATAGGCTGGGATCCACACTTATATTCTATAGGCTGGGATCCACACTATGCAGCTGTTATTCTATAGGCTGGGATCCACACTATGCAGCTATTATTCTATAGGCTGGGATCCACACTATGCAGCTGTTATTCTATAGGCTGGGATCCACACTGTTATTCTATAGGCTGGGATCCACACTAGGCAGCTGTTATTCTATAGGCTGGGATCCACACCATGCAGCTGTTATTCTATAGGCTGGGATCCACACTATGCAGCTGTTATTCTATAGGCTGGGATCCACACCATGCAGCTGTTGTTCTATAGGCTGGGATCCACACTATGCAGCTGTTATTCTCATAGGCTGGGATCCACACTATGCAGCTGTTATTCTATAGGCTGGGATCCACACTATGCAGCTGTTATTCTATAGGCTGGGATCCACACTATACAGCTGTTATTCTATAGGCTGGGATCCACACTATGCAGCTGTTATTCTATAGGCTGGGATCCACACCATGCAGCTGTTATTCTATAGGCTGGGATCCACACTATGCAGCTGTTATTCTATAGGCTGGGATCCACACTGTTATTCTATTGGCTGGGATCCACACCATGCAGCTGTTATTCTATAGGCTGGGATCCACACTATGTAGCTGTTATTCTATAGGCTGGGATCCACACTGTTATTCTATAGGCTGGGATCCACACTGTTATTCTATAGGCTGGGATCCACACCATGCAGCTGTTATTCTATAGGCTGGGATCCACACTATGCAGCTGTTATTCTATAGGCTGGGATCCACACTATACAGCTGTTATTCTATAGGCTGGGATCCACACCATGCAGCTGTTATTCTATAGGCTGGGATCCACACTATGCAGCTGTTATTCTATAGGCTGGGATCCACACCATGCAGCTGTTACTCTATAGGCTGGGATCCACACTATGCAGCTGTTATTCTATAGGCTGGGATCCACACTATGCAGCTGTTATTCTATAGGCTGGGATCCACACTATGCAGCTGTTATTCTATAGGCTGGGATCCACACTATGCAGCTGTTATTCTATAGGCTGGGATCCACACAATATAGCTTTTATTCTATTGGCTGGGATCCACACTGTTATTCTATAGGCTGGGATCCACACTATGCAGCTGTTATTCTATAGGCTGGGATCCACACTGTTATTCTATAGGCTGGGATCCACACCATGCAGCTGTTATTCTATAGGCTGGGATCCACACTATGCAGCTGTTATTCTATAGGCTGGGATCCACACTATGCAGCTGTTATTCTATAGGCTGGGATCCACACTATGCAGCTGTTATTCTATAGGCTGGGATCCACACTATGCAGCTGTTATTCTATAGGCTGGGATCCACACTGTTATTCTATAGTCTGGGATCCACACTGTTATTCTATATGCTGGGATCCACACCATGCAGCTGTTATTCTATAGGCTGGGATCCACACTATGCAGCTGTTATTCTATAGGCTGGGATCCACACTATGCAGCTGTCATTCTATAGGCTGGGATCCACACTATGCAGCTGTTATTCTATTGGCTGGGATCCACACTATGCAGCTGTTATTCTATAGGCTGGGATCCACACCATCCAGCTGTTACTCTATAGGCTGGGATCCACACTGTTATTCTATAGGCTGGGATCCACACTATGCAGCTGTTATTCTATAGGCTGGGATCCACACCATGCAGCTGTTATTCTATAGGCTGGGATCCACACTATGCAGCTGTTATTCTATAGGCTGGGATCCACACCATGCAGCTGTTATTCTATAGGCTGGGATCCACACTATGCAGCTGTTATTCTATAGGCTGGGATCCACACTATGCAGCTGTTATTCTATAGGCTGGGATCCACCCTATGCAGCTGTTATTCTATAGGCTGGGATCCACACTATGCAGCTGTTATTCTATAGGCTGGGATCCACACTAGGCAGCTGTTATTCTATAGACTGGGATCCACACCATGCAGCTGTTATTCTATTGGCTGGGATCCACACTGTTATTCTATAGGCTGGGATCCACACCATGCAGCTGTTATTCTATAGACTGGGATCCACACCATGCAGCTGTTATTCTATTGGCTGGGATCCACACTGTTATTCTATAGGCTGGGATCCACACTGTTATTCTATAGGCTGGGATCCACACTATGCAGCTGTTATTCTATAGGCTGGGATCCACACTATATAGCTTTTATTCTATTGGCTGGGATCCACACTGTTATTCTATAGGCTGGGATCCACACTATGCAGCTGTTATTCTATAGGCTGGGATCCACACTATGCAGCTGTTATTCTATAGGCTGGGATCCACACTATGCAGCTGTTATTCTATAGGTTGGGATCCACACCATGCAGCTGTTATTCTATAGGCTGGGATCCACACTATGCAGCTGTTATTCTATAGGCTGGGATCCACACTGTCATTCTATTGGCTGGGATCCACACTATGCAGCTGTTATTCTATAGGCTGGGATCCACACTATGCAGCTGTTATTCTATAGGCTGGGATCCACACCATGCAGCTGTTATTCTATAGGCTGGGATCCACACCATGCAGCTGTTATTCTATAGGCTGGGATCCACACCATGCAGCTGTTATTCTATAGGCTGGGATCCACACTATGCAGCTGTTATTCTATAGGCTGGGATCCACACTGTTATTCTATAGGCTGGGATCCACACCATGCAGCTGTTATTCTATAGGCTGGGATCCATGCAGCTGTTATTCTATAGGCTGGGATCCACACTATGCAGCTGTTATTCTATAGGCTGGGATCCACACTATGCAGCTGTTATTCTATAGGCTGGGATCCACACTATACAGCTGTTATTCTATAGGCTGGGATCCACACTATGCAGCTGTTATTCTATAGGCTGGGATCCACACCATGCAGCTGTTATTCTATAGGCTGGGATCCACACTATGCAGCTGTTATTCTATAGGCTGGGATCCACACTATGTAGCTGTTATTCTATAGGCTGGGATCCACACTGTTATTCTATAGGCTGGGATCCACACTGTTATTCTATAGGCTGGGATCCACACTATGCAGCTGTTATTCTATAGGCTGGGATCCACACTATACAGCTGTTATTCTATAGGCTGGGATCCACACTATGCAGCTGTTATTCTATAGGCTGGGATCCACACTATGCAGCTGTTATTCTATAGGCTGGGATCCACACTATACAGCTGTTATTCTATAGGCTGGGATCCACACTATGCAGCTGTTATTCTATAGGCTGGGATCCACACCATGCAGCTGTTATTCTATAGGCTGGGATCCACACTATGCAGCTGTTATTCTATAGGCTGGGATCCACACCATGCAGCTGTTATTCTATAGGCTGGGATCCACAGTATGCAGCTGTTATTCTATAGGCTGGGATCCACACTATGCAGCTGTTATTCTATAGGCTGGGATCCACACTATGCAGCTGTTATTCTATAGGCTGGGATCCACACCATGCAGCTGTTATTCTATAGGCTGGGATCCACACCATGCAGCTGTTATTCTATAGGCTGGGATCCACACTATGCAGCTGTCATTCTATAGGCTGGGATCCACACTATGCAGCTGTTATTCTATTGGCTGGGATCCACACTATGCAGCTGTTATTCTATAGGCTGGGATCCACACCATCCAGCTGTTACTCTATAGGCTGGGATCCACACTGTTATTCTATAGGCTGGGATCCACACTTTTATTCTATAGGCTGGGATCCACACTATGCAGCTGTTATTCTATAGGCTGGGATCCACACTATGCAGCTATTATTCTATAGGCTGGGATCCACACTATGCAGCTGTTATTCTATAGGCTGGGATCCACACTGTTATTCTATAGGCTGGGATCCACACTAGGCAGCTGTTATTCTATAGGCTGGGATCCACACCATGCAGCTGTTATTCTATAGGCTGGGATCCACACTATGCAGCTGTTATTCTATAGGCTGGGATCCACACCATGCAGCTGTTGTTCTATAGGCTGGGATCCACACTATGCAGCTGTTATTCTATAGGCTGGGATCCACACTATGCAGCTGTTATTCTATAGGCTGGGATCCACACTATGCAGCTGTTATTGTATAGGCTGGGATCCACACTATGCAGCTGTTATTCTATAGGCTGGGATCCACACCATGCAGCTGTTATTCCAAAGGCTGGGATCCACACTATGCAGCTGTTATTCTATAGGCTGGGATCCACACCATGCAGCTGTTATTCTATAGGCTGGGATCCACACTATGCAGCTGTTATTCTATTGGCTGGGATCCACACTATGCAGCTGTTATTCTATAGGCTGGGATCCACACTGTTATTCTATAGACTGGGATCCACACTGTTATTCTATAGGCTGGGATCCACACCATGCAGCTGTTATTCTATAGGCTGGGATCCACACTATGCAGCTGTTATTCTACAGGCTGGGATCCATGCAGCTGTTATTCTATAGGCTGGGATCCACACCATGCAGCTGTTATTCTATAGGCTGGGATCCACACTATGCAGCTGTTATTCTATAGGCTGGGATCCACACTATGCAGCTGTTATTCTATAGGCTGGGATCCACACTATGCAGCTGTTATTCTATAGGCTGGGATCCACACTATACAGCTGTTATTCTATAGGCTGGGATCCACACTATGCAGCTGTTATTCTATAGGCTGGGATCCACACCATGCAGCTGTTATTCTATAGGCTGGGATCCACACTATGCAGCTGTTATTCTATTGGCTGGGATCCACACCATGCAGCTGTTATTCTATAGGCTGGGATCCACACTATGCAGCTGTTATTCTATTGGCTGGGATCCACACTATGCAGCTGTTATTCTATAGGCTGGGATCCACACCATGCAGCTGTTATTCTATAGGCTGGGATCCACACTGTTATTCTATAGGCTGGGATCCACACTGTTATTCTATAGGCTGGGATCCACACTGTTATTCTATAGGCTGGGATCCACACCATGCAGCTGTTATTCTATAGGCTGGGATCCACACCATGCAGCTGTTACTCTATAGGCTGGGATCCACACTATGCAGCTGTTATTCTATAGGCTGGGATCCACACTGTTATTCTATAGGCTGGGATCCACACCATGCAGCTGTTATTCTATAGGTTGGGATCCACACCATGCAGCTGTTACTCTATAGGCTGGGATCCACACTATGCAGCTGTTACTCTATAGGCTGGGATCCACACTGTTATTCTATAGGCTGGGATCCACACTATGCAACTGTTATTCTATAGGCTGGGATCCACACTATGCAGCTGTTATTCTATAGGCTGGGATCCACACTATATAGCTTTTATTCTATTGGCTGGGATCCACACTGTTATTCTATAGGCTGGGATCCACACTATGCAGCTGTTATTCTATAGGCTGGGATCCACACTATGTAGCTGTTATTCTATAGGCTGGGATCCACACTAAGTAGCTGTTATTCTATAGGCTGGGATCCACACTATGCAGCTGTTATTCTATAGGCTGGGATCCACACCATGCAGCTGTTATTCTATAGGCTGGGATCCACACTATGCAGCTGTTATTCTATAGGCTGGGATCCACACCATGCAGCTGTTATTCTATAGGCTGGGATCCACACTATGCAGCTATTATTCTATAGGCTGGGATCCACACTATGCAGCTGTTATTCTATATGCTGGGATCCACACTATGCAGCTGTTATTCTATAGGCTGGGATCCACACCATGCAGCTGTTATTCTATAGGCTGGGATCCACACTATGCAGCTGTTATTCTATAGGCTGGGATCCACACCATGCAGCTGTTATTCTATAGGCTGGGATCCACACTATGCAGCTGTTATTCTATAGGCTGGGATCCACACTATGCAGCTGTTATTGTATAGGCTGGGATCCACACTATGCAGCTGTTATTCTATAGGCTGGGATCCACACTGTTATTCTATAGGCTGGGATCCACACTATGCAGCTGTTATTCTATAGGCTGGGATCCACACTATGCAGCTGTTATTCTATAGGCTGGGATCCACACCATGCAGCTGTTATTCTATAGGCTGGGATCCACACTATGTAGCTGTTATTCTATAGGCTGGGATCCACACTATGCAGCTGTTATTCTATAGGCTGGGATCCACACTATGCAGCTGTTATTCTATAGGATGGGATCCATGTAGCTGTTATTCTATAGGCTGGGATCCACATTATGCAGCTGTTATTCTATAGGCTGGGATCCACACTATGCAGCTGTTATTCTATAGGCTGGGATCCACACTATACAGCTGTTATTCTATAGGCTGGGATCCACACTATGCAGCTGTTATTCTATAGGCTGGGATCCACACTGTTATTCTATAGGCTGGGATCCACACTGTTATTCTGTAGGCTGGGATCCACACTATGCAGCTGTTATTCTATAGGCTGGGATCCACACTATGCAGCTGTTATTCTATAGGCTGGGATCCACACTATGCAGCTGTTATTCTATAGGCTGGGATCCACACCATGCAGCTGTTATTCTATAGGCTGGGATCCACACTATGCAGCTGTTATTCTATAGGCTGGGATCCACACCATGAAGCTGTTATTCTATAGGCTGGGATCCACACCATGCAGCTGTTATTCTATAGGCTGGGATCCACACTATGCAGCTGTTATTCTATAGGCTGGGATCCACACCATGCAGCTGTTATTCTATAGGCTGGGATCCACACTATGCAGCTGTCATTCTATAGGCTGGGATCCACACTATGCAGCTGTTATTCTATTGGCTGGGATCCACACTATGCAGCTGTTATTCTATAGGCTGGGATCCACACCATCCAGCTGTTACTCTATAGGCTGGGATCCACACTATGCAGCTGTTATTCTATAGGCTGGGATCCACACTGTTATTCTATAGGCTGGGATCCACACTAGGCAGCTGTTATTCTATAGAATGGGATCCACACCATGCAGCTGTTATTCTATAGGCTGGGATCCACACTATGCAGCTGTTATTCTATAGGCTGGGATCCACACCATGCAGCTGTTATTCTATAGGCTGGGATCCACACTGTTATTCTATAGGCTGGGATCCACACCATGCAGCTGTTATTCTATAGGCTGGGATCCACACCATGCAGCTGTTATTCTATAGGCTGGGATCCACACTATGCAGCTGTTATTCTATAGGCTGGGATCCACACTGTTATTCTATAGGCTGGGATCCACACCATGCAGCTGTTATTCTATAGGCTGGGATCCACACCATGCAGCTGTTATTCTATAGGCTGGGATCCACACTATGCAGCTGTTATTCTATAGGCTGGGATCCACACTGTTATTCTATAGGCTGGGATCCACACCATGCAGCTGTTATTCTATAGGCTGGGATCCACACTGTTATTCTATAGGCTGGGATCCACACTGTTATTCTATAGGCTGGGATCCACACCATGCAGCTGTTATTCTATAGGCTGGGATCCACACTGTTATTCTATAGGCTGGGATCCACACCATGCAGCTGTTATTCTATAGGCTGGGATCCACACTGTTATTCTATAGGCTGGGATCCACACCATGCAGCTGTTATTCTATAGGCTGGGATCCACACCATGCAGCTGTTATTCTATAGGCTGGGATCCACACTATGCAGCTGTTATTCTATAGGCTGGGATCCACACTGTTATTCTATAGGCTGGGATCCACACCATGCAGCTGTTATTCTATAGGCTGGGATCCACACTATGCAGCTGTTATTCTATAGGCTGGGATCCACACTGTTATTCTATAGGCTGGGATCCACACTATGCAGCTGTTATTCTATAGGCTGGGATCCACACTATGCAGCTGTTATTCTATAGGCTGGGATCCACACTATGCAGCTGTTATTCTATAGGCTGGGATCCACACCATGCAGCTGTTATTCTATAGGCTGGGATCCACACCATGCAGCTGTTATTCTATAGGCTGGGATCCACACTATGCAGCTGTTATTCTATAGGCTGGGATCCACACTATGCAGCTGTTATTCTATAGGCTGGGATCCACACTATGCAGCTGTTATTCTATAGGCTGGGATCCACACCATGCAGCTGTTATTCTATAGGCTGGGATCCACACCATGCAGCTGTTATTCTATAGGCTGGGATCCACACCATGCAGCTGTTATTCTATAGGCTGGGATCCACACTATGCAGCTGTTATTCTATAGGCTGGGATCCACACTATGCAGCTGTTATTGTATAGGCTGGGATCCACACTATGCAGCTGTTATTCTATAGGCTGGGATCCACACTATGCAGCTGTTATTCTATAGGCTGGGATCCACACTGTTATTCTATAGGCTGGGATCCACACCATGCAGCTGTTATTCTATAGGCTGGGATCCACACTATGCAGCTGTTATTCTATAGGCTGGGATCCACACCATGCAGCTGTTATTCTATAGGCTGGGATCCACACTATGCAGCTGTTATTCTATAGGCTGGGATCCACACTATGCAGCTGTTATTCTATAGGCTGGGATCCACACTATACAGCTGTTATTCTATAGGCTGGGATCCACACTATGCAGCTGTTATTCTATAGGCTGGGATCCACACCATGCAGATGTTATTCTATAGGCTGGGATCCACACTATGCAGCGGTTATTCTATAGGCTGGGATCCACACTATGCAGCTGTTATTCTATAGGCTGGGATCCACACTATGCAGCTGTTATTCTATAGGCTGGGATCCACACCATGCAGCTGTTATTCTATAGGCTGGGATCCACACTATGCAGCTGTTATTCTATTGGCTGGGATCCACACTATGCAGCTGTTATTCTATAGGCTGGGATCCACACTGTTATTCTATAGGCTGGGATCCACACTGTTATTCTATAGGCTGGGATCCACACTATGCAGCTGTTATTCTATAGGCTGGGATCCACACCATGCAGCTGTTATTCTATAGGCTGGGATCCACACTATGTAGCTGTTATTCTATAGGCTGGGATCCACACTATGCAGCTGTTATTCTATAGGCTGGGATCCACACCATGCAGCTGTTATTCTATAGGCTGGGATCCACACTATGCAGCTGTTATTCTATAGGCTGGGATCCACACTATGCAGCTGTTATTCTATAGGCTGGGATCCACACTATGCAGCTGTTATTCTATAGGCTGGGATCCACACTGTTATTCTATAGGCTGGGATCCACACCATGCAGCTGTTATTCTATAGGCTGGGATCCACACCATGCAGCTGTTATTCTATAGGCTGGGATCCACACTATGCAGCTGTTATTCTATAGGCTGGGATCCACACTATGCAGCTGTTATTCTATAGGCTGGGATCCACACAATATAGCTTTTATTCTATTGGCTGGGATCCACACTGTTATTCTATAGGCTGGGATCCACACCATGCAGCTGTTATTCTATAGGCTGGGATCCACACCATGCAGCTGTTATTCTATAGGCTGGGATCCACACCATGCAGCTGTTATTCTATAGGCTGGGATCCACACCATGCAGCTGTTATTCTATAGGCTGGGATCCACACTATGCAGCTGTTATTCTATAGGCTGGGATCCACACTATGCAGCTGTTATTCTATAGGCTGGGATCCACACAATATAGCTTTTATTCTATTGGCTGGGATCCACACTGTTGTTCTATAGGCTGGGATCCACACTATGCAGCTGTTATTCTATAGGCTGGGATCCACACTATCCAGCTGTTATTCTATAGGCTGGGATCCACACTGTTATTCTATAGGCTGGGATCCACACCATGCAGCTGTTATTCTATAGGCTGGGATCCACACTATGCAGCTGTTATTCTATAGGCTGGGATCCACACTATGCAGCTGTTATTCTATAGGCTGGGATCCACACCATGCAGCTGTTATTCTATAGGCTGGGATCCACACTATGCAGCTGTCATTCTATAGGCTGGGATCCACACTATGCAGCTGTTATTCTATTGGCTGGGATCCACACTATGCAGCTGTTATTCTATAGGCTGGGATCCACACCATCCAGCTGTTACTCTATAGGCTGGGATCCACACTGTTATTCTATAGGCTGGGATCCACACTATGCAGCTGTTATTCTATAGGCTGGGATCCACACTATGCAGCTGTTATTCTATAGGCTGGGATCCACCCTATGCAGCTGTTATTCTATAGGCTGGGATCCACACTGTTATTCTATAGGCTGGGATCCACACCATGCAGCTGTTATTCTATAGGCTGGGATCCACACTATGCAGCTGTTATTCTATAGGCTGGGATCCACACTGTTATTCTATTGTCACGTCCTGACCAGCAGATGGAGCTATTGTTTTAGTTTTGAGGTCAGGACGTGGCAGTTTTGTGTATGGGGAATGTTTGTATTAGTTGATTGGGACTTCCAATTGAAGGCAGGTGTGTTGAGTTGCCTTTGATTGGAAGTCCTATATAGGTGTGTGTGTTTTTCTTTGGGGTTGTGCGTGGTTGTTTTTGCACTGCGTTTCTAGCCTGCAGAACTGTAGCTGTTGTCACCTTTATTGTATTGTCAAGTGGATGCTTTACTCCTTATTTGTAATTAAATATGAGTATTCACATACCTGCTGCGCCTTGGTCCATTTATGAAGACAGCCGTTACATCTATAGGCTGGGATCCACACTATGCAGCTGTTATTCTATAGGCTGGGATCCACACTATGCAGCTGTTATTCTATAGGCTGGGATCCACACTATGCAGCTGTTATTCTATAGGCTGGGATCCACACTATGCAGCTGTTATTCTATAGGCTGGGATCCACACTATGCAGCTGTTATTCTATAGGCTGGGATCCACACCATGCAGCTGTTATTCTATAGGCTGGGATCCACACTGTTATTCTATAGGCTGGGATCCACACCATGCAGCTGTTATTCTATAGGCTGGGATCCACACCATGCAGCTGTTATTCTATAGGCTGGGATCCACACTATGCAGCTGTTATTCTATAGGCTGGGATCCACACTATGCAGCTGTTATTCTATTGGCTGGGATCCACACTATGCAGCTGTTATTCTATAGGCTGGGATCCACACTGTTATTCTATAGGCTGGGATCCACACTGTTATTCTATAGGCTGGGATCCACACCATGCAGCTGTTATTCTATAGGCTGGGATCCACACTATGCAGCTGTTACTCTATAGGCTGGGATCCACACTGTTATTCTATAGGCTGGGATCCACACTATGCAGCTGTTATTCTATAGGCTGGGATCCACCCTATGCAGCTGTTATTCTATAGGCTGGGATCCACACTATACAGCTGTTATTCTATAGGCTGGGATCCATGCAGCTGTTATTCTATAGGCTGGGATCCACACTATGCAGCTGTTATTCTATAGGCTGGGATCCACACTGTTATTCTATTGTCACGTCCTGACCAGCAGATGGAGCTATTGTTTTAGTTTTGAGGTCAGGACGTGGCAGTTTTGTGTATGGGGAATGTTTGTATTGTTGATTGGGACTTCCAATTGAAGGCAGGTGTGTTGAGTTGCCTTTGATTGGAAGTCCTATATAGGTGTGTGTGTTTTTCTTTGGGGTTGTGCGTGGTTGTTTTTGCACTGCGTTTCTAGCCTGCAGAACTGTAGCTGTTGTCACCTTTATTGTATTGTCAAGTGGATGCTTTACTCCTTATTTGTAATTAAATATGAGTATTCACATACCTGCTGCGCCTTGGTCCATTTATGAAGACAGCCGTTACATCTATAGGCTGGGATCCACACTATGCAGCTGTTATTCTATAGGCTGGGATCCACACTATGCAGCTGTTATTCTATAGGCTGGGATCCACACCATGCAGCTGTTATTCTATAGGCTGGGATCCACACCATGCAGCTGTTATTCTATAGGCTGGGATCCACACTATGCAGCTGTTATTCTATAGGCTGGGATCCACACCATGCAGCTGTTATTCTATAGGCTGGGATCCACACTATGCAGCTGTTATTCTATAGGCTGGGATCCACACCATGCAGCCGTTATTCTATAGGCTGGGATCCACACCATGCAGCTGTTATTCTATAGGCTGGGATCCACACTATGCAGCTGTTATTCTATAGGCTGGGATCCACACCATGCAGCTGTTATTCTATAGGCTGGGATCCACACTATGCAGCTGTTATTCTATAGGCTGGGATCCACACTATGCAGCTGTTATTCTATAGGCTGGGATCCATGCAGCTGTTATTCTATAGGCTGGGATCCACACTATGCAGCTGTTATTCTATAGGCTGGGATCCACACTGTTATTCTATAGGCTGGGATCCATGCAGCTGTTATTCTATAGGCTGGGATCCACACTATGCAGCTGTTATTCTATAGGCTGGGATCCACACTATGCAGCTGTTATTCTATAGGCTGGGATCCACACTATGCAGCTGTTATTCTATAGGCTGGGATCCACACTATGCAGCGGTTATTCTATAGGCTGGGATCCACACCATGCAGCTGTTATTCTATTGGCTGGGATCCACACTATGTAGCTGTTACAAGAGAGCATGTTTTCGCTCGCTGTCCACTGGATTAAATAACAATGATTTGATAGGCAGCTTCAACTTCTTGAATTCCACCATTTAATTGGGTTCAAACACATGTTTAGATTAGTGATCAGCCATCAACGACAACAACAACAATCCGTAAAAGCGCAAATCGCTAAATGAGAGAGCAGCAGCGGTGTGATTCGCACCAATGCTCTATGTAGAGCCATTTCCCTGTGGCTCAGTTGGTAGAGCATGGTGTTTGCAACGCCAGCATGGTGTTTGCAACGCCAGGTTTGTGGGTTCGATTCCCACGGTGGGAATTTATGAAATGTATGCATTCACTACTGTAAGTTGCTCTGGATAAGAGTGTCTGATAAATGACTAAAATGTAAAATGTAGATATCAGTAATTAGTGGTGTCCGTAGAGTAAGCCGCTGATGTCGTCTTTTACCGCCAAGCGTTTATTCTAGTTGGATCATCTTTGAATGCCGACAGCAGCACTGGAAGACTTGGACTGCAGCCTATAAAAACCTACTGCTTTTCCCCCCGCGATCCATCAAACACCATAGTGGTCTCTGATTGGTGGTCATCGTTTGGTGTGTCACCATAGTGGTCTCTGATTGGTAGACATTATTTGGTGTGTCACCATAGTGGTCTCTGATTGGTGGTCATCATTTGTATGTGTCACCATAGTGGTCTCTGATTGGTGGTCATCGTTTGGTGTGTCACCATAGTGGTCTCTGATTGGTGGTCATCATTTGTGTGTGTCATCATAGTGGTCTCTGATTGGTAGACATTATTTGGTGTGTCATCATAGTGGTCTCTGATTGGTGGTCCTCATTTGATTTGCGATCATAGTGGTCTCTGATTGGTGGTCAGTATTTGGTGTGTCACCATAGTGGTCTCTGATTGGTGGTCCTCATTTGATGTGCGATCATAGTGGTCTCTGATTGGTGGTCATCATTTGGTGTGTCACCATAGTGGTCTCTGATTGGTGGTCATCGTTTGGTGTGTCACCATAGTGGTCTCTGATTGGTGGTCATCGTTTGGTGTGTCACCATAGTGGTCTCTGATTGGTAGACATTATTTGGTATGTCATCATAGTGGTCTCTGATTGGTGGTCCTCATTTGATGTGCGATCATAGTGGTCTCTGATTGGTGGTCATCATTTGGTGTGTCACCATAGTGGTCTCTGATTGGTGGTCATAATTTGGAGTGTCACCATAGTGGTCTCTGATTGGTGGTCAGTATTTGGTGTGTCATCATAGTGGTCTCTGATTGGTGGTCATCGTTTGTATGTGTCACCATAGTGGTCTCTGATTGGTGGTCATCGTTTGGTGTGTCACCATAGTGGTCTCTGATTGGTGGTCATCATTTGTGTGTGTCATCATAGTGGTCTCTGATTGGTAGACATTATTTGGTGTGTCATCATAGTGGTCTCTGATTGGTGGTCCTCATTTGATTTGCGATCATAGTGGTCTCTGATTGGTGGTCAGTATTTGGTGTGTCACCATAGTGGTCTCTGATTGGTGGTCCTCATTTGATGTGCGATCATAGTGGTCTCTGATTGGTGGTCATCATTTGGTGTGTCACCATAGTGGTCTCTGATTGGTGGTCATCGTTTGGTGTGTCACCATAGTGGTCTCTGATTGGTGGTCATCGTTTGGTGTGTCACCATAGTGGTCTCTGATTGGTAGACATTATTTGGTATGTCATCATAGTGGTCTCTGATTGGTGGTCCTCATTTGATGTGCGATCATAGTGGTCTCTGATTGGTGGTCATCATTTGGTGTGTCACCATAGTGGTCTCTGATTGGTGGTCATAATTTGGAGTGTCACCATAGTGGTCTCTGATTGGTGGTCAGTATTTGGTGTGTCATCATAGTGGTCTCTGATTGGTGGTCATCGTTTGTATGTGTCACTATAGTGGTCTCTGATTGGTGGTCATCGTTTGGTGTGTGATCATTAGTGGTCTCTGATTGGTGGTCATCGTTTGGTGTGTCACCATAGTGGTCTCTGATTGGTGGTCCTCATTTGATGTGCGATCATAGTGGTCTCTGATTGGTGGTCATCATTTGGTGTGTCACCATAGTGGTCTCTGATTGGTGGTCAGTATTTGGTGTGTCATCATAGTGGTCTCTGATTGGTGGTCATCATTTGTGTGTGTCACTATAGTGGTCTCTGATTGGTGGTCATCGTTTGGTGTGTCACCATAGTGGTCTCTGATTGGTGGTCATCGTTTGGTGTGTCATCATTAGTGGTCTCTGATTGGTGGTCATCGTTTGGTGTGTCATCATTAGTGGTCTCTGATTGGTGGTCAGACTCGCTCAGGTGGAACAAACTTAAACTTGCATCCTTTTTTTGTCAATGTTGATTTGAACGTCGATGAGAAAACAGAGAAGCGTCAAAGATTTTCAGAGTTTAAAAGTAATCCTCTCTCAGTAATCACGTCGTTTTTCTAAAGTATCTGTAATCTGATTACAATAGTTTTTTATGTCTACGGTCTCACGGTCGCTCCCTTCAGGTCTTCTTCTCCAGTGGGTTTTAGTTGAAGGAGACGAGGAAAGAGGACGTGAGGAATGGAGGAAAGTTAAGTAAATTAATTAAAATAGGGAGGGGGGGAGGGAGGGGTTCTGCATCTGAGCCGATGATGCTGAATGTTCATTGTCAGTTTGTCAGGACACAAAGCCACAGGCTGCGTCCCACATGACAGGGTACATAGGGAGGCCCATAGGGGTACATAGGGAGGCCCATAGGGGTACATAGGGAGGCCCATAGGGGTACATAGGGAGGCCCATAGGGGAGGCCCATAGGGGTCCTTAGGGAGGGCCATAGGGGTCCATAGGGAGGTCCATAGGGAGGCCCATAGGGAGGCCCATAGGGGTCCTTAGGGAGGCCCATAGGGGTCAATAGGGAGGCCCATAGGGGCCCATAGGGAGGCCCATAGGGAGGCCCATAGGGGGGCGCAGGGAGGCCCATGGGGAGGCCCATAGGGAGGCCCATAGGGAGGCGCATAGGGGTACATAGGGAGGTCCATAGGGAGGCCCATAGGGAGGCCCATAGGGAGGCCCATAGAGGTCCTTAGGGAGGCCCATAGGGGTCCATAGGGAGGCCCATAGGGGCCCATAGGGAGGCCCATAGGGAGGCCCATAGGGGGGCGCAGGGAGGCCCATAGGGAGGCCCATAGGGGGGCGCAGGGAGGCCCATAGGGAGGCCCATAGGGAGGCCCATAGGGAGGCCCATAGGGAGGCCCATAGGGAGGCGCATAGGGAGGCCCATAGGGAGGCCCATAGGGAGGCCCATAGGGAGAACCATAGGGAGGCCCATAGGGAGGCCCATAGGGAGGCCCATAGGGGTCCTTAGGGAGGCCCATAGGGGTCCATAGGGAGGTCCATAGGGAGGCCCATAGGGGCCATAGGGAGGCCCATAGGGAGGCCCATAGGGGGGCGCAGGGAGGCCCATAGGGAGGCCCATAGGGAGGTCCATAGGGAGGCCCATAGGGAGGCCCATAGGGGTCCATAGGGAGGCCCATAGGGAGGCGCATAGGGAGGCGCATAGTGAGGCGCATAGGGAGGCCCATAGGGAGGCCCATAGGGAGGCGCATAGGGAGGCCCATAGGGAGGTCCATAGGGAGGCCCATAGGGAGGCCCATAGGGAGGCCCATAGGGAGGCCCATAGGGAGGCGCATAGGGAGGCCCATAGGGAGGCCCATAGGGAGAACCATATGGAGGCCCATAGGGGAGGCCCATAGGGAGGCCCATAGGGGTCCTTAGGGAGGCCCATAGGGGTCCATAGGGAGGTCCATAGGGAGGCCCATAGGGGCCATAGGGAGGCCCATAGGGAGGCCCATAGGGGGGCGCAGGGAGGCCCATAGGGAGGCCCATAGGGAGGTCAATAGGGAGGCCCATAGGGAGGCGCATAGGGAGGCCCATAGGGAGGCCCATAGGGGTCCTTAGGGAGGCCCATAGGGGGCCATAGGGAGGCCCATAGGGAGGCCCATAGGGGGGCGCAGGGAGGCCCATAGGGAGGCCCATAGGGAGGTCCATAGGGAGGCCCATAGGGAGGCGCATAGGGAGGCCCATAGGGAGGCGCATAGGGGAGGCCCATAGGGAGGCGCATAGTGAGGCGCATAGGAGGCCCATAGGGAGGCCCATAGGGGAGGTCCATAGGGAGGCCCATAGGGGAGGCCCATAGGGAGGCCCATAGGGGGGTCCATAGGGAGGCCCATAGGGAGGTCCATAGGGAGGTCCATAGGAGGCCCATAGGGGAGGAGTCCATAGGGGGGCCCATAGGGAGGCCCATAGGGAGGCCCATAGGGAGGGCCATAGGTAGACCCATAGGGGGGCCCATAGGGAGGTCCATAGGGGTCCATAGGGAGGCCCATAGGGAGGTCCATAGGGAGGTCCATAGGGAGGCCCATAGGGAGGCCCATAGGGAGGTCCATAGGGAGGTCCATAGGGAGGCCCATAGGGAGGCGCATAGGGAGGTCCATAGGGAGGCGCATAGGGAGGCCCATAGGGGTCCATAGGGAGGCCCATAGGGAGGCCAATAGGGGCCCATAGGGAGGCCCATAGGGAGGCCCATAAGGAGGTCCATAGGGAGGCCCATAGGGAGACCCATAGGGGGGGCCATGGGAGGTCCATAGGGGTCCATAGGGAGGCCCATAGGGGTCCATAGGGAGGCCAATAGGGGCCCATAGGGAGGCCCATAGGGAGGCCCATAGGGAGGCCCATAGGGGTCCATAGGGAGGCCCATAAGGGTCCACAGGGAGGTCCATAGGGAGGCGCATAGGGAGGTCCATGGGGGAGGCCCATAGGGAGGCCCATAGGGAGGTCCATAGGGAGGTCCATAGGGAGGCCCATAGGGAGGTCCATAGGGGCCCATAGGGAGGCCCATAGGGAGGTCCATAGGGGCCCATAGGGAGGCCCATAGGGAGGCCCATAGGGAGACCCATAGGGGGGCCCATAGGGGTCCATAGGGAGGCCCATAGGGAGGCCCATAGGGAGGCCCATAGGGGCCCATAGGGAAGCCCATTGGGAGGCCCATAGGGGTCCATAGGGAGGCCCATAGGGGTCCATAGGGAGGCCCATAGGGAGGTCCATAGGGAGGCCCATAGGGAGGCCCATAGGGGTCCATAGGGAGGCCCATAGGGGTCCATAGGGAGGCCCATAGGGAGGCCCATAGGGGTCCATAGGGAGGCCCATAAGGAGGCCCATAGGGGCCCATAGGGAAGCCCATTGGGAGGCCCATAGGGGTCCATAGGGAGGCCCATAGGGGTCCATAGGGAGGCCCATAGGGAGGCCCATAGGGAGGTCCATAGGGAGGCGCATAGGGAGGCCCATAGGGAGGTCCATAGGGAGGCGCATAGGGGAGGCCCATAGGGGTCCATAGGGAGGCCCATAGGGAGGCCCATAGGGAGGCCCATAGGGGTCCATAGGGAGGCCCATAGGGAGGCCCATAGGGAGGCCCATAAGGAGGCCCATAGGGAGGCCCATAGGGGTCCATAGGGAGGCCCATAGGGGTCCATAGGGAGGCCCATAGGGAGGCCCATAGGGGTCCATAGGGAGGCCCATAAGGAGGCCCATAGGGGCCCATAGGGAAGCCCATTGGGAGGCCCATAGGGGTCCATAGGGAGGCCCATAAGGGGTCCATAGGGAGGCCCATAGGGAGGCCCATGGGAGGTCCATAGGGAGGCGCATAGGGAGGCCCATAGGGAGGTCCATAGGGAGGCGCATAGGGAGGCCCATAGGGGTCCATAGGGAGGCCCATAGGGAGGCCCATAGGGAGGCCCATAGGGGTCCATAGGGAGGCCCATAGGGAGGCCCATAGGGAGGCCCATAAGGAGGCCCATAGGGAGGCCCATAGGGGTCCATGGGAGGCCCATAGGGGTCCATAGGGAGGTCCATAGGGGGCGCATAGGGAGGCCCATAGGGAGGTCCATAGGGAGGCCCATAGGGAGGCCCATAGGGAGGCCCATAGGGAGGTCCATAGGGAGGTCCATAGGGAGGCGCATAGGGAGGCCCATAGGGAGGCGCATAGGGAGGCGCATAGGGAGGCGCATAGGGAGGTCCATAGGGAGGCCCATAGGGAGGCCCATAGGGAGGTCCATAGGGGTCCATAGGGAGGCCCATAGGGCGGCCCAATGGGGGTCCATAGGGAGGTCCATAGGGAGGCGCATAGGGAGGCCCATAGGGGTCCATAGGGAGGCCCATAAGGAGGCCCATAGGGGCCCATAGGGAAGCCCATTGGGAGGCCCATAGGGGTCCATAGGGAGGCCCATAGGGAGGCCCATAAGGAGGTCCATAGGGAGGCCCATAGGGAGACCCATAGGGGGGCCCATAGGGAGGTCCATAGGGGTCCATAGGGAGGCCCATAGGGGTCCATAGGGAGGCCAATAGGGGCCCATAGGGAGGCCCATAGGGAGGCCCATAGGGAGGCCCATAGGGGTCCATAGGGAGGCCCATAAGGGTCCATAGGGAGGTCCATAGGGAGGCGCATAGGGAGGTCCATAGGAGGCCCATAGGGAGGCCCATAGGGAGGTCCATAGGGAGGTCCATAGGGAGGCCCATAGGGAGGTCCATAGGGGCCCATAGGGAGGCCCATAGGGAGGTCCATAGGGGCCCATAGGGGAGGCCCATAGGGAGGCCCATAGGGAGACCCATAGGGGGGCCCATAGGGGTCCATAGGGAGGCCCATGGGAGGCCCATAGGGAGGCCCATAGGGGCCCATAGGGAAGCCCATTGGGAGGCCCATAGGGGTCCATAGGGAGGCCCATAGGGGTCCATAGGGAGGCCCATAGGGAGGTCCATAGGGAGGCCCATAGGGAGGCCCATAGGGGTCCATAGGGAGGCCCATAGGGGTCCATAGGGAGGCCCATAGGGGAGGCCCATAGGGGTCCATAGGGAGGCCCATAAGGAGGCCCATAGGGGCCCATAGGGAAGCCCATTGGGAGGCCCATAGGGGTCCATAGGGAGGCCCATAGGGGTCCATAGGGAGGCCCATAGGGAGGTCCATAGGGAGGCCCATAGGGAGGCCCATAGGGGTCCATAGGGAGGCCCATAGGGGGTCCATAGGGAGGCCCATAGGGAGGCCCATAGGGGTCCATAGGGAGGCCCATAAGGAGGCCCATAGGGGCCCATAGGGGAAGCCCATTGGGAGGCCCATAGGGGTCCATAGGGAGGCCCATAGGGGTCCAGGGGGAGGCCCATAGGGAGGCCCATAGGGAGGTCCATAGGAGGCGCATAGGGAGGCCCATAGGGAGGTCCATAGGGAGGCGCATAGGGAGGTCCATAGGGGTCCATGGGAGGCCCATAGGGAGGCCCATAGGGAGGCCCATAGGGGTCCATAGGAGGCCCATAGGGAGGCCCATAGGGAGGCCCATAAGGAGGCCCATAGGGAGGCCCATAGGGGTCCATAGGGGAGGCCCATAGGGGTCCATAGGGGAGGCCCATAGGGAGGCCCATAGGGGTCCATAGGGAGGCCCATAAGGAGGCCCATAGGGGCCCATAGGGAAGCCCATTGGGAGGCCCATAGGGGTCCATAGGGAGGCCCATAGGGGTCCATAGGGAGGCCCATAGGGAGGCCCATAGGGAGGTCCATAGGGAGGCGCATAGGGAGGCCCATAGGGAGGTCCATAGGGAGGCGCATAGGGAGGCCCATAGGGGTCCATAGGGAGGCCCATAGGGAGGCCCATAGGGAGGCCCATAGGGGTCCATAGGGGAGGCCCATAGGGAGGCCCCATAGGAGGCCCATAAGGAGGCCCATAGGGAGGCCCATAGGGGTCCATAGGGAGGCCCATAGGGGTCCATAGGGAGGTCCATAGGGGGCGCATAGGGAGGCCTATAGGGAGGTCCATAGGGAGGCCCATAGGGAGGCCCATAGGGAGGCCCATAGGGAGGTCCATAGGGAGGTCCATAGGGAGGCGCATAGGGGAGGCCCATAGGAGGCGCATAGGGAGGCGCATAGGGAGGCGCATAGGGAGGTCCATAGGAGGCCCATAGGGAGGCCCATAGGGAGGTCCATAGGGGTCCATAGGGAGGCCCATAGGGCGGCCCATAGGGGTCCATAGGGAGGTCCATAGGGAGGCGCATAGGGAGGCCCATAGGGGTCCATAGGGAGGCCCATAAGGAGGCCCATAGGGGCCCATAGGGAAGCCCATTGGGAGGCCCATAGGGGTCCATAGGGAGGCCCATAGGGGTCCATAGGGAGGCCCATAGGGAGGCCCATAGGGGTCCATAGAGAGGCCCATAGGGGTCCATAGGGGTCCATAGGGAGGCCCATAGGGCGGCCCATAGGGGTCCATAGGGAGGTCCATAGGGAGGCGCATAGGGAGGCCCATAGGGAGGCGCATAGGGAGGCGCATAGGGAGGCGCATAGGGAGGTCCATAGGGAGGCCCATAGGGAGGCCCATAGGGAGGTCCATAGGGGTCCATAGGGAGGCCCATATGGCGGCCCATAGGGGTCCATAGGGAGGTCCATAAGGAGGCCCATAGGGGCCCATAGGGAAGCCCATTGGGAGGCCCATAGGGGTCCATAGGGAGGCCCATAGGGAGGCCCATAAGGAGGCCCATAGGGGTCCATAGGGAGGCCCATAGGGAGGCCCATAAGGAGGCCCATAGGGGCCCATAGGGAAGCCCATTGGGAGGCCCATAGGGGTCCATAGGGAGGCCCATAGGGGTCCATAGGGAGGCCCATAGAGAGGCCCATAGGGGGTCCATAGGGAGGCCCATAGGGCGGCCCATAGGGGTCCATAGGGAGGTCCATAGGGAGGCGCATAGGGAGGCCCATAGGGAGGCGCATAGGGATTCGCATAGAGGAGGTCCATAGGGAGGCCCATAGGGAGGCCCATAAGGAGGTCCATAGGAGGTCCATAGGGAGGCCCATAGGGAGGCGCATAGGGAGGTCCATAGGGAGGCGCATAAGGAGGCCCATAGGGGTCCATAGGGAGGCCCATAGGGAGGCCAATAGGGGGGCCCATAGGGAGGCCCATAGGGAGGTCCATAGGGAGGCCCATAGGGGTCCATAGGGAGGCCCATAAGGAGTCCCATAGGGGCCCATAGGGAAGCCCATTGGGAGGCCCATAGGGGTCCATAGGGAGGCCCATAGGGGTCCATAGGGAGGTCCATAGGGAGGCCCATAGGGAGGCCCATAGGGGTCCATAGGGAGGCCCATAGGGGTCCATAGGGAGGCCCATAGGGAGGCCCATAGGGGTCCATAGGGGAGGCCCATAGGGAGGCCCATAGGGGCCCATAGGGAGGCCCATAGGGAGGCCCATAGGAGGCCCATAGGGGTCCATAGGGGAGGCCCATAGGGAGGCCCATAGGGGTCCATAGGGAGGCCCATAGGGAGGCCAATAGGGAGGCCCATAGGGGAGGCCCGTAAGGAGGCCCATAGGGAGGCCCATAGGGGTCCATGGGAGGCCCATAGGGAGGCCCATAGGGGTCCATAGGGAGGTCCATAGGGGCGCATAGGGAGGCCCATAGGGAGGCGCATAGGGAGGCCCATAGGAGGTCCATAGGGAGGCCCATAGGGAGGCCCATAGGGAGGCCCAGGGAGGTCCATAGGAGGCCCATAGGGAGGCCCATAGGGAGGCCCATAGGGAGGCGCATAGGGAGGCCCATAGGGAGGTCCATAGGGAGGCGCATAGGGAGGCCCATAGGGGTCCATAGGGAGGCCCATAGGGAGGCCAATAGGGGCCCATGGGGAGGCCCATAGGGAAGCCCATAGGGAGGTCCATAGGGAGGCCCATAGGAGACCCATAGGGGCCCATAGGGAGGCCCATAGGGAGGCCCATAGGGAGGCCCATAGGGGTCCATAGGGAGACCCATAGGGAGGCCCATAGGGGTCCATAGGGAGGCCCATAGGGAGGCCAATAGGGGCCCATAGGGAGGCCCATAGGGAAGCCCAAGGGAGGTCCATAGGGAGGCCCATAGGGAGACCCATAGGGGCCCATAGGGAGGCCCATAGGGAGGCCCATAGGGAGGCCCATAGGGGTCCATAGGGAGACCCATAAGGGGAGGCCCATAGGGGTCCATAGGGAGGTCCATAGGGAGGCCCATAGGGGAGGCCCATAGGGATGTCCATAGGGAGGCCCATAGGGAGAGCCCACAGGGGTCCATAGGGAGGCCCATAGGGAGGCCCATAGGGGTCCATAAGGGGAGGTCCATAGGGAGGTCCATAGGGGGTCCATAGGGAGGTCCATAGGGAGGCCCATAGGGAGGTCCATAGGGGTCCATAGGGAGGCCCATAGGGAGGCCCATAGGGAGGTCCATAGGGAGGCCCATAGGGAGGCCCATAGGGAGGCCCATAGGGGTCCATAGGGAGGCCCATAGGGAGGCGCATAGGGAGGCCCATAGGAGGTCCATGGGAGGCCCATAGGGAGGTCCATAGGGAGGCCCATAGGGAGGTCCATGGGAGGCCCATAGGGAGGTCCATAGGGAGGCGCATAGGGAGGCCCATAGGGAGGTCCATAGGGAGGCGCATAGGGAGGCCCATAGGGGTCCATAGGGAGGCCCATAGGGAGGCCAATAGGGGCCCATAGGGAGGCCCATAGGGAAGCCCATAGGGAGGTCCATAGGGAGACCCATAGGGGCCCATAGGGAGGCCCATAGGGAGGCCCATAGGGTCCATAGGGAGACCCATAGGGAGGCCCATAGGGATGTCCATAGGGAGGCCCATAGGGAGGCCCACAGGGGTCCATAGGGAGGCCCATAGGGAGGCCCATAGGGGTCCATAGGGAGGTCCATAGGGAGGCCCATAGGGGTCCATAGGGGAGGTCCATAGGGAGGCCCATAGGGGTCCATAGGGAGGCCCATAGGGAGGCCCATAGGGAGGCCCATAGGGAGGTCCATAGGAGGCCCATAGGGAGGCCCATAGGGAGGCCCATAGGGGTCCATAGGGAGGCCCATAGGGAGGTCCATAGGGAGGCCCATAGGGGCCCATAGGGAGTCCCGTAGGGAGGCCCATAGGGGTCCATAGGGAGGCCCATGGGGAGGTCCATAGGGAGGCCCATAGGGAGGCCCATAGGGGTCCATAGGGAGGCCCATAGGGAGGTCCATAGGGGTCCATAGGGAGGCCCATAGGGGTCCATAGGGGTCCATAGGGGTCTGGTCAATAATAGTGTGCCACATGGTGAAAAGGATGCCGTTTGTGATGGAACCATACTCACTGCCTTCCTGAAGACAAACGATGTTCACAAAACGCTTCAGTCTGGTTTTAGACCCCATCATAGCACTGAGACTGCACTTGTGAAGGTGGTAAATTTCCATTAAACTAGATGTTTCTCTCTATGCTGCTGTATAACTAGATGTTATGACCCCATCACAAAGCCCTGACCTCAATCCTATAGAACATTTGTGGGCAGAACTAGATCTTAGTGCCGCTTTTGATACCATCGATCACCACATTCTTTTGGAGAGATTGGAAACCCAAATTGGTCTACATGGACAAGTTCTGGCCTGGTTTAGATCTTATCTGTCGGAAAGATATCAGTTTGTCTCTGTGGATGGTTTGTCCTCTGACAAATCAACTGTAAATTTCGGTGTTCCTCAAGGTTCCGTTTTAGGACCACTATTGTTTTCACTATATATTTTACCTCTTGGGGATGTCATTCGAAAACATAATGTTAAATTTCACTGCTATGCAGATGACACACAGCTGTACATTTCAATGAAACATGGTGAAGCCCCATAATTGCCCTCCCTGGAAGCCTGTGTTTCAGACATAAGGAAGTGGATGGCTGCAAACTTTCTACTTTTAAACTCGGACAAAACAGAGATGCTTGTTCTAGGTCCCAAGAAACAAAGAGATCTTCTGTTGAATCTGACAATTAATCTGTATGGTTGTACAGTCGTCTCAAATAAAACTGTGAAGGACCTCGGCGTTACTCTGGACCCTGATCTCTCTTTTGAAGAACATATCAAGACTGTTTCAAGGACAGCTTTTTTCCATCTACGTAACATTGCAAAAATCAGAAACTTTCTGTCCAAAAATGACGCAGAAAAATGTATCCATGCCTTTGTTACTTCTAGGTTGGACTACTGCAATGCTCTACTTTCCGGCTATCCGGATAAAGCACTAAATAAACTTCAGTTAGTGCTTAATACGGCTGTTAGAATCCTGATTAGAACCAAAAAATTTGATCATATTACTCCAGTGCTAGCCTCCCTACACTGGCTTCCTGTTAAGGCAAGGGCTGATTTCAAGGTTTTACTGCTAACCTACAAAGCATTACATGGGCTTGCTCCTACATATCTTTCCAATTTGGTCCTGCCGTACATACCTACATGTACGCTACGGTCACAAGAGCGAGGCCTCCTAATTGTTCCTAGAATTTCTAAGCAAACAGCTGGAGGCAGGGCTTTCTCCTATAGAGCTCCATTTTTATGGAATAGTCTGTGAGAGACGCAGACTCTGTCTCAACCTTTAAGTCTTTACTGAAGACTCATCTCTTCAGTAGGTCCTATGATTAAGTGTAGTCTGGCCCAGGGGTGTGAAGGTGAACGGAAAGGCTGGAGCAATGAACCGCCCTTGCTGTCTCTGCCTTGCCGGTTCCCCTCTTTCCACTGGGATTCTCTGCCTCTAACCCTATTACAGGGGCCGAGTCACTGGCTTACTGGTGCTCTTCCATGCCGTCCCTGGGAGGGGTGCGTCACTTGAGTGGGTTGAGTCACTGACGTGGTCTTCCTGTCTGGGTTGGCGCCCCCCCCTTGGGCTGTGCCGTGGCGGAGATCTTTGTGGGCTATACTCGGCCTTGTCCCGGGATGGTATGTTGGTGGTTGAAGATATCCCTCTAGTGGTGTGGAGGCTGTGCTTTGTCAAAGTGGGTGGGGTTATATCCTACCTGTTTGGCCCTGTCCGGGGGTTTCATCGGATGGGGCCACAGTGTCTCCTGACCCCTCCTGTCTCAGCCTCCAGTATTTATGCTGCAGTAGTTTATGTGTCGGGGGCTAGGGTCAGTCTGTCACATCTGGAGTATTTCTCTTGTCTTTTCCGGTGTCCTGTGTGAATTTAAATATGCTCTCTCTAATTCTCTCTTTCTCTTTCTTTCTTTCTTTCTCTCTCTCGGAGGACCTGAGCCCTAGGACCATGCCTCAGGACTACCTGGCTTGATGACTCCATGCTGTCCCCAGTTTACCTGGCCGTGCTGCTGCTCCAGTTCCAACTGTCCTGCCTGCAGCTATGGAACCCTGATATGTTCACCGGACGTGCTACCTGTCCCAGACCTGCTGTCCCAGACCTGCTGGAACCCTGACCTATTCACCGGACGTTCTACCTGTCCCAGACCTGCTGGAACCCTGACCTATTCACCGGACGTGCTACCTGTCCCAGACCTGCTGTCCCAGACCTGCTGTTTTCAACTTTCTAGAGACAGCAGGAGCGGTAGAGATACTCTCAATGATCGGCTATGAAAAAGCCAACTGACACTTATTCTTGTGTTACTGACTTGTTGCACCCTCGACAACTACTATGATTATTATTATTTGACCCTGCTGGTCATTTATGAACATTTGAACATCTAGGCCATGTGCTGTTATAATCTCCACCCGGCACAGCCAGAAGAGGACTGGTCACCCCTCATAGCCTGGTTCCTCTCTGGGTTTCTAATCTCCACCCAGCACAGCCAGAAGAGGACTGGCCACCCCTCATAGCCTGGTTCCTCTCTAGGTTTCTAATCTCCACCCAGCACAGCCAGAAGAGGACTGGCCACCCTCATAGCCTGGTTCCTCTCTAGGTTTCTTCCTAGATTTTTGCCTTTCTAGGGAGTTTTTCCTAGCCACCGTGCTTCTACACCTACATTGCTTGCTGTTTGGGGGTTTTAGGCTGGGTTTTCTGTACAGCACTTTGAGATATCAGCTGATGTAAGAAGGGCTATATAAATAAATTTGATTTGATTTGAACCACACTGTGTTCTGAGGTCACAGAGTTCTCATTGCTCTCTTAGTCTGACTGTGAGGGGAATTCCCCCGTCTAATTCAGATTCCTCCATCATCCTTCATCGTTCATTGTTCCTGTCAAGTGACTGTAAAAATGCCGTACCCCCCACCCCACCCCAAAACCCCTTTCCAACGGTCTCAGGTGTGTTCTGACTAATCGTCCTTTATAAACCGGGTCATTGTTCGTGTTGTAGGGTCTTATATGAATAACAGTGTTAAAGTTATTGGTTTTGTTGGTCATTCCAGTTGTCTCTGTGTATTTCCCCCTGGGTACTGTATTACTGTGTATTTCCCCCTGGGTACTGTATTACTAATACAATTAAATGTATTTGTCATAGACAGAGGACTGGGGAATTGACTTTTAATCAAAATGATTTTACATATTTCAAAAAAAAAAAAATTGTTGTCATGTTATAACAGGGAAATTGTGTCATGGATAACAATACTTTAATTTCTGAGGTAAAAATATCTTTCTAGGTGTGTTATGTTGGTACTGTCAGTCCACATTTCATCACGTCGCTGGAAAATAACCAATGAAACGGACCCTTGACTTTTTAAACACATTTTGTTGTGTTACCTGATTAAATTGAGATGTTTTATTTTTTTTAGGTCACTGGACACAATACCCCAAAGAGGAATTATGTTTATTTACATTTTTACAAATGAATGAAAATGAAAAGCTGAAATGTTAAAGTGTTAAACCCATCTGTTATGGCGAGCCTAAATACACGACATATTCAAAAGTATGTGGACACCCCTTCAAATTAGTGGATTTGGCTATTTCAGCCAAACCGGTGTATAAAATCGAGCGCACCGCCATGCAATCTCCATAGACAAAACATTGGCAGTAGATTGCCCTCGTACTGAAGAGCTCAGTGACTTTCAACGTGGCACCGTCATAGGATGCCACTTTTCCAACAAGTCAGTCTGTCAAATTTCTGCCCTGCTAGACTTTCCTCCACTATAACAGAATTTACAGTTGACTGAAGTGGAAACATCTAGGAGCAACAACGGTTCAGCCGCAAAGTGGTAGGCTACAAAAGCTCACAGAACGGTACCGCCGAGTGCTGAACCGCTTAAACTACTGACTTCCCAAACTGCTTCTGGAAACAACGTCAGCACAAGAACTGTTCGTCGGGAGCTTCATGAAATGGGTTTCCAATGGTAGAGCAGCTGCACGCAAGCCTAAAGAACACCATGCGCAATGCCAAGAGTCGGGTGGAGTGGTGTAAAGCTCGCTGCCGTTGGACTCTCATTCTAGACGATTTTGTGGCAAGAGTTCAGGGGGGGAGGCCCTTTTCCTGTTTCAGCATGACAATGCCCCCCGTGCACAAAGCCAGGTCCATACAGAAATAGTTTGTTGAGATCAGTGTGGAAGAACTTGACTGGCCTACACAGAGCCCTGACCTTAACCCCATCGAACACCTTTGGGTTGAATTGGAACGTCGACTGCGAGCCAGGACCTAATCGCCCAAAATCAGGGCCCGACCTCACTAATGCTCTTGTGGCTGAATGGAAGCAAGTCCCCTGCAGTAATGTTCCAACATCTAGTGGAAAGCCTTCCCAGAAGAGTGGAGGCTGTTATAGCAGCAAAGGGGGGACCAACTCCATATTAATGACTTCCCTGAAGAGTGGAGGCTGTTACAGCAGCAAAGGGGGACCAACTCCATATTAATGCCTTCCCTGAAGAGTGGAGGCTGTTATAGCAGCAAAGGGGGACCAACTCCATATTAATGCCTTCCCAGAAGAGTGGAGGCTGTTATAGCAGCAAAGGGGGGACCAACTCCATATTAATGACTTCCCTGAAGAGTGGAGGCTGTTATAGCAGCAAAGGGGGACCAACTCCATATTAATGACTTCCCTGAAGAGTGGAGGCTGTTATAGCAGCAAAGGGGGGACCAACTCCATATTAATGACTTCCCTGAAGAGTGGAGGCTGTTATAGCAGCAAAGGGGGACCAACTCCATATTAATGCCTTCCCAGAAGAGTGGAGGCTGTTATAGCAGCAAAGGGGGACCAACTCCATATTAATGACTTCCCTGAAGAGTGGAGGCTGTTATAGCAGCAAAGGGGGGGACCAACTCCATATTAATGACTTCCCTGAAGAGTGGATGCTGTTATAGCAGCAAAGGGGGGGACCAACTCCATATTAATGACTTCCCTGAAGAGTGGAGGCTGTTATAGCAGCAAAGGGGGGGACCAACTCCATATTAATGACTTCCCTGAAGAGTGGAGGCTGTTATAGCAGCAAAGGGGGGGACCAACTCCATATTAATGACTTCCCTGAAGAGTGGAGGCTGTTATAGCAGCAAAGGGGGACCAACTCCATATTAATGCCTTCCCAGAAGAGTGGAGGCTGTTATAGCAGCAAAGGGGGGACCAACTCCATATTAATGACTTCCCTGAAGAGTGGAGGCTGTTATAGCAGCAAAGGGGGACCAACTCCATATTAATGACTTCCCTGAAGAGTGGATGCTGTTATAGCAGCAAAGGGGGGACCAACTCCATATTAATGACTTCCCTGAAGAGTGGAGGCTGTTATAGCAGCAAAGGGGGGACCAACTCCATATTAATGACTTCCCTGAAGAGTGGAGGCTGTTATAGCAGCAAAGGGGGGGGGGGGACCAACTCCATATTAATGATGATTTTGGAATGAGATGTTGGACGAGCAGATGTCCACATACTTTTGGTCATGTAGTGTATATTCAGGAGTAAACATTAGCTTTAACAAGTCACATAATAAGTTGCATGGACTCACTCTGTGTGCAATAAAAGTGTTTATCATGATTTTTGAACGACTACCTCATCTCTGTACCGCCACACATAAAATTATCTGTAAGGTCCCTCAGTCGAGCAGTGAATTTGAAGCACACATTCATCCACAAAAGACCAGGGAGGTTTTCCCAATGCCTCGCAAAGAAAGGCACCTATTGGTAGATGGGTAAAAAAATATAAAGAAAAGCAGCCATTGAATATCCCTTTGAGCACGGTGAAGATATTAATTACACTTTGGATGGTGCATCAATACAACCCAGTGACTACAAGATACAAAAAATGTTTTATATCCAACATTTGGACAGCCAAGCTGTCTTCATCAGGCTTCCCTGTGGCTCAGTTGGTAGAGCATGGTGTTTGCAACGCCAGGGTTGTGGGTTCGATTCCCACGGGGGGCCAGTACAAAAAAAAAATGCATGAAATGAATTCATTCACTACTGTAAGTCGCTCTGGATAAGAGCGTCTGCTAAATGACTAAAATGTAAAAAAAAAAAAAAAAAAAAGGTAAAAAATGTGATCACAAACACTGCGGGATGACTCGTTTAAGACACACAGGTGTCTGTAATCATGACCAAATGTGGCCTAATATCATTGGTTAAAATCTGAAATATAAAAATGGCATACAAATGGATAGCATACGATCATAGATCCA
>NW_025548248.1:32500-35000 GCF_905237065.1 Salmo salar | reverse complement strand
CACCTCTACGCAGACGACACCGTTCTGTATACATCTGGCCCTTCTTTGTACACTGTGTTAACAACCCTCCAGATGAGCTTCAATGCCATACAACTCTCCTTCCGTGGCTTCCAACTGCTCTTAAATACAAGTAAAACTAAATGCATGCTCTTCAACCGATCGCTGCCCGCACCTGCTCGGCCCGTCCAGCATCACTACTCTGGACGGTTCTGACTTAGAATATGTGGACAACTACAAATACCTAGGTGTCTGGTTAGACTGTAAACACTCCTTCCAGACTCATATTAAACATTTCCAATCCAAAGTTAAATCTAGAATCGGCTTCCCTATTTCGCAACAAAACCTCCTTCACTCACGCCGCCAAACATACCCTCGTAAAACTGACTATCATACCAATCCTCGACTTCCGGCGATGTCATTTACAAAATAGCCTCCAACACTCTACTCAGCAAATTGGATGCAGTCTATCACAGTGCCATCCGTTTTGTTACCAAAGCCCCATATACTACCCACCACTGCGACCTGTACGCTCTCGTTGGCTGGCCCTCGCTACATATTCGTCGCCAGACCCACTGGCTCCAGGTCATCTACAAGTCTCTGCTAGGTAAAGCCCCGCCTTATCTCAGCTCACTGTCCACCATAGCAGCACCCACCCGTAGCACGTGCTCCAGCAGGTATATCTCACTGGTCATCCCCAAAGCCAACACCTCCTTTGGCCGCCTTTCCTTCCAGTTCTCTGCAGCCAATGACTGGAACGAATTGCAAAAATCGCTGAGGCTGGAGACTTATATCTCCCTCACTAACTTTAAGCATCAGCTATCTGAGCAGCTAACCGATCGCTGCAGCTGTACATAGTCCATCTGTAAATAGCCCACCCAATCTACCTACCTCATCCCCCATATTGTTTTTATTTACATTCCTGCTCTTTTTCACACCAGTATTTCTACTTGCACATCCTCATCAGCTCACCATCATCTGCTCATCATCTGCTCATCTATCTCCAGTGTTAATCTGCTAAATTGTAATTGCTTCGCTACTATGGCCTATTTATTGCCTTACCTCCTCACGCCATTTACACACACTGTGTATAGACTTTCTATTTTTTCTATTGTTATTAACTGTACACTTGTTTACTCCATGCGTAACTCTGTGTTGTTGTATGTTGTCGAACTGCTTTGCTTTATTCTTGGCCAGGTCGCAGTTGTAAATGAAAACTTGTTCTCAACTGGCCTACCTGGTTAAATAAAGGACTTGTTCTCAACTAGCCTACCCTGGTTAAATAAAGGACTTGTTCTCAACTGGCCTACCTGGTTAATTAAAGGACTTGTTCTCAACTAGCCTACCTGGTTAAATAAAGGACTTGTTCTCAACTGGCCTACCTGGTTAAATAAAGGACTTGTTCTCAACTGGCCTACCTGGTTAAATAAAGGACTTGTTCTCAACTTGCCTACCTGGTTAAATAAAGGACTTGTTCTCAACTGGCCTACCTGGTTAAATAAAGGACTTGTTCTCAACTAGCCTACCTGGTTAAATAAAGGACTTGTTCTCAACTAGCCTACCTGGTTAAATAAAGGACTTGTTCTCAACTAGCCTACCTGGTTAAATAAAGGACTTGTTCTCAACTAGCCTACCCTGGTTAAATAAAGGACTTGTTCTCAACTGGCCTACCTGGTTAAATAAAGGTGAAATAAAATAAAAATTGACCGTTTGAACCTGATGAAAGGGTTATGGTCTGTGTTCCTACTGGGCATGAACGTGTGGAGAAAGTAGTAACTAACTAGGCCTAATATTAATTAATTAATACTAATTAACTAGGCCTAATAATAATTAATTAATACTAATTAACTAGGCCTAATATTAATTAATTAATACTAATTAACTAGGCCTAATATTAATTAATTAATACTAATTAACTAGGCCTAATATTAATTAATACTAATTAACTAGGCCTAATATTAATTAATTCATACTAATTAACTAGTCCTAATAATGACTGAATCTGATTAAAGTGGACCTTTCCTCTCCAGAGTTTGAAGTAAAAGGACAATGAGTTTCCTCTCAGGAAAGCTGCGTGTGAGAAAGGGTCGAGGTGAAGGTGAAGCCACTGGGGTCCTTCAGGCAGGTGTGAGGTGAAGGTGAAGCCACTGGGGTCCTTCAGGCAGGTGTGAGGTGAAGGTGAAGCCACTGGGGTCCTTCAGGCAGGTGTGAGGTGAAGGTGAAGCCACTGGGGTCCTTCAGGCAGGTGTGAGGTGAAGGTGAAGCCACTGGGGTCCTTCAGGCAGGTGTGAGGTGAAGGTGAAGCCACTGGGGTCCTTCAGGCAGGTGTGAGGTGAAGGTGAAGCCACTGGGGTCCTTCGGGCAGGTGTGAGGTGAAGGTGAAGCCACTGGGGTCCTTCAGGCAGGTGTGAGGTGAAGGTGAAGCCACTGGGGTCCTCGGGCAGGTGTGAGGTGAAGGTGAAGCCACTGGGGTCCTTCAGGCAGGTGTGAGGTGAAGGTGAAG
>NW_025548248.1:25000-27500 GCF_905237065.1 Salmo salar | reverse complement strand
TAAGGTTGTATAGCCTGAACAGAAGAAACCAAAGCCTTATTCTGAATGATATTCACATGGCTCATGGTGGGATAAGAGGACTGTAATATATATTTCTGAACATTATATCGTTTATTTCAATAAAATCTGTGATGTTAAATAAATTGAAGATTTCAATAAATGATGTTGTAAATGTCGACATTTTTTTTGTGTTGATGGGCTGTTATGTTTAATCTTGAGTGTCTGAATATCTGAAGAATGATACAATTTGGAAAAAACTTAATTCTGTGAAAACGTATCAACAAACGAATAAAACAAATGTATTTTCCTACTGAGGAGTTCTCTCCTCTACAGTATAATGACAGGTATTTAATGTGTACTGAGGTCTACAGTATAATGACAGGTATTTAATGTGTACTGAGGTCTACAGTATAATGACAGGTATTTAATGTGTACTGAGGTCTACAGTATAATGACAGGTATTTAATGTGTACTGAGGTCTACAGTATAATGACAGGTATTTAATGTGTACTGAGGTCTACAGTATAATGACAGGTATTTAATGTGTATTTTCCTACTGAGGTCTACAGTATAATGACAGGTATTTAATGTGTACTGAGGTCTACAGTATAATGACAGGTATTTAATGTGTATTTTCCTACTGAGGTCTACAGTATAATGACAGGTATTTAATGTGTACTGAGGTCTACAGTATAATGACAGGTATTTAATGTGTATTTTCCTACTGAGGTCTACAGTATAATGACAGGTATTTAATGTGTACTGAGGTCTACAGTATAATGACAGGTATTTAATGTGTATTTTCCAACTGAGGTCTACAGTATAATGACAGGTATTTAATGTGTATTTTCCAACTGAGGTCTACAGTATAATGACAGGTATTTAATGTGTATTTTCCTACTGAGGTCTACAGTATAATGACAGGTATTTAATGTGTATTTTCCTACTGAGGTCTACAGTATAATGACAGGTATTTAATGTGTATTTTCCTACTGAGGTCTACAGTATAATGACAGGTATTTAATGTGTATTTTCCTACTGAGGTCTACAGTATAATGACAGGTATTTAATGTGTATTTTCCTACTGAGGTCTACAGTATAATGACAGCTATTCTAATGTGTGTCTTGTGTCACAATGCCACCATCCAATAGCTGAGGACATGGGCGGACCTCAACCCTCCATCCCCCTCTGCCACTCAGTTGAACCACTCCACCATAAACACATCTCTCTCTCTCTCTCTCTCTCTCTCTCTCTCTCTCTCTCTCTCTCTCTCTCTCTCTCTCTCTCTCTCTCTCTCTCTCTCTCTCTCTCTCTCTCTCTCTCTCTCTCTCTCTCTCTCTCTCTCTCTCTCTCTCTCTCTCTCTCTCTCTCTCTCTGTCTCTCTCTCTCTCTCTCTCTCTCTCTCTCTCTCTCTCTCTCTCTGTCTCTCTCTCTCTCTCTCTCTCTCTCTCTCTCTGTCTCTCTCTCTCTCTCTCTCTCTGTCTCTCTCTCTCTCTCTGTCTCTCTCTCTCTCTCTCTCTCTCTCTCTCTCTCTCTCTCTCTCTCTCTCTCTCTCTCTCTCTCTGTCTCTCTCTCTCTGTCTCTCTCTCTCTCTCTGTCTCTCTCTCTCTCTCTCTCTCTCTGTCTCTCTCTCTCTCTCTCTCTCTCTCTCTCTCTCTCTCTCTCTCTCTCTCTCTCTCTCTCTCTCTCTGTCTCTCTCTCTCTGTCTCTCTCTCTCTCTCTCTGTCTCTCTCTCTCTCTCTCTCTCTCTCTGTCTCTCTCTCTCTCTCTCTCTATCTCTCTCTCTGTCTCTCTCTCTCTCTCTCTCTCTCTGTCTCTCTCTCTCTCTCTCTCTCTCTCTCTCTCTCTTCTCTCTCTCTCTCTCTCTCTCTCTCTCTGTCTCTCTCTCTCTCTCTCTCTCTCTCTCTCTCTCCCTCCCTCTCTCTCTCTCTCTCTTCGGTGTCTGTCGTGTTCCACTTCTACGCATCATAATGTCGGCAGCGTGATTTAACTACTGGATCTAAAATACATTAGGACTCTGTTAGAACGGACTGGAGTTATTCTCAACCTGGGGAAATTAGAACGGACTGGAGTTATTCTCAATCTGGGAAATTAGAACGGACTGGAGTTATTCTCAATCTGGGGAATTAGAACAGACTGGAGTTATTCTCAATCTGGGGAAATTAGAACGGACTGGAGTTATTCTCAATCTGGGAAATTAGAACGGACTGGAGTTATTCTCAATCTGGGGAAATTAGAACGGACTGGAGTTATTCTCAATCTGGGGAAATTAGAACGGACTGGAGTTATTCTCAATCTGGGAAATTAGAACGGACTGGAGTTATTCTCAATCTGGGAAATTAGAACGGACTGGAGTTATTCTCAACCTGGGAAATTAGAACGGACTGGAGTTATTCTCAATCTGGGAAATTAGAACGGACTGGAGTTATTCTCAACCTGGGAAATTAGAACGGACTGGAGTTATTCTCAACCTGTCATTTGAATCGGAACAGGGGAAAT
>NW_025548248.1:0-20000 GCF_905237065.1 Salmo salar | reverse complement strand
TCCCTCTCACCCCTCTCACGGCGGATGCAGCGCCCCCCCCTTTTGGGCTAATCGGTGTTATTTTGTAAATGATGGACCCTGCAATGGCAAGACTTGTATCAAGTTTCATAAAAAAAAAATTGGGGGCCAGTGGTGTCTGAAACTATTGTGTGTGTTTATCTAGACATATCCCTGAGTATGTGTGCCAAATTTCATCCCTCTGAGTCAAACAGATCAAGAGATATAAATGATTTACCCGTTATCGGCGCCACCTTGTGGTCGATATGAACAAGTCTCACATATATTGAGTGTTGACAGTATTTGCAACGTGCAGCACCAAATTATGTTACAAATACGAATATCCTTGACTGATTTACATGCATTTGTGACAGACCACGCCCACATGAAGGTTATTGGTCAATCAGTTGTTTTAGGTGCTAGTCCGTAAAGTGTCGCGTTGAGAGACCGTTGTCCATAGACGCTATGAGACGCTAGACGCTATGAGACGCTAGACGCTATGAGACGCTAGACGCTATGAGACGCTAGACGCTATGAGACGCTAGACGTTGAGAGACCGTTGTCCATAGACGCTATGAGACGCTAGACGCTATGAGACGCTTGAGACGCTAGACGCTATGAGACGCTAGACGCTATGAGACGCTAGACGTTGAGAGACCGTTGTCCATAGACGCTATGAGACGCTAGACGCTATGAGACGCTAGACGTTGAGAGACCGTTGTCCATAGACGCTATGAGACGCTAGACGCTATGAGACGCTAGACGTTGAGAGACCGTTGTCCATAGACGCTATGAGACGCTAGACGCTATGAGACGCTAGACGTTGAGAGACCGTTGTCCATAGACGCTATGAGACGCTAGACGCTATGAGACGCTAGACGTTGAGAGACCGTTGTCCATAGACGCTATGAGACGCTAGACGCTATGAGACGCTAGACGTTGAGAGACCGTTGTCCATAGACGCTATGAGACGCTAGACGCTATGAGACGCTAGACGTTGAGAGACCGTTGTCCATAGACGCTATGAGACGCTAGACGCTATGAGACGCTAGACGTTGAGAGACCGTTGTCCATAGACGCTATGAGACGCTAGACGCTATGAGACGCTAGACGTTGAGAGACCGTTGTCCATAGACGCTATGAGACGCTAGACGCTATGAGACGCTAGACGTTGAGAGACCGTTGTCCATAGACGCTATGAGACGCTAGACGCTATGAGACGCTAGACGTTGAGAGACCGTTGTCCATAGACGCCTACATATTAAGTTTTAAGGAGATTCGGTCATTTTGGTGCCCTGAAAGGTGGCGTTTTAAGTATTTTTCACAAAATTTCCAAAAATTGGCCAGAAGATCTATCACAGCGAACGTTATGGGTCCTGAGGTAAATGTTTTCCTCGTGAGGAGACGGACCTATTTACCGAATATCATGACTTTAGGTCAAACGGAGTGAGAGGAGTGACCTTTCAAAGATTTCCCATCTCTTGGTGTTATAGTATAGACTGTATAGACAAGTATTCAATCTATCTGGAGGGCTTTCCTCACACAGGTAAGGTATATAGTATAGACAAGTATCCAGTCTGTCTGGGAAACTGGTCAGAATTAAAGGAATGATGGATGGTGCTAAATACAGGGAAATTCTTGAGGGAAACCTGTTTCAGTCTTCTAGAGATTTGAGACTGGGACGTAGGTTCACCTTCCAGCAGGACAATGACTCTAAGCATACTGCTAAAGCTACACTCGAGTGGCTTAAGGGGAAACATTTAAATGTCTTGAAATGGCCTAGTCAAAGCCCAGACCTCAATACAATTGAGAATCTGTGGTATGACTTAAAGATTGTTGTACACCAGCGGTACCCATCCAACTTGAAGGAGCTGGAGCAGTTTTGCCTTGAAGAATGGGCAAAAATCCCAGTGGCTAGATGTGCCAAGCTTACAGAGACATACCCTAAGAGACTTGCAGCTGTAATTGCTGCAACAGGTGGCTCTATAAAATATTGACTTTGTGTGGGGGTGAATAATTATGCACGCTCAAGTTTTCAGTTTTTTATGTGGTTTATTTCTTGTTTGTTTCATAATAAAAAGTATTTTGCATCTTCAAAGTGGTAGGTATGTTGTGTAAATCATATGATACAACCCCCCCCCAAAAAAAAATATATATTTTATTTCCAGATTGTAAGGCAACAAAATAGGAGAAAATGCCAAATGGGGTGAGTACTTTCGCAAGCCACTGTATTAAAGTATAGACTGTATAGACAAGTATTCATGTTTGTTCAGAGGAGCCATCTTCCCTGGTCGTTTCCTATCCTGTCAAATTTCATCTAGTGCAGCAGTGGCTGTGTTATCGGCAGAGTCTCTGTGCGTCTTCAAGCCCAGTGTAGCATGAGAGAAAGGTTTTATCCCAAATAGCACCCTATTCCCTATACAGTGTACTGTTTTAGACCAGGGCACTATAGAACCCTATTCCCTATATAGTGCACTACTTTAGACCAGAGCTTTCAAAAGTAGTGCACTATATAGGGAACAGGGATCCATTTGGGAAGTATCCAGAGAGCCAGTCTCACCATGTCCTGTAACTTTACCCCTTGTCTCCTCCCCCTCCTCCTCCTCCTCCTCCTCCTCCTCCTCTCCCCTTGTCTCCTCCTCCTCCTCCTCCTCTCCCCTTGTCTCCTCCTCCCCCTCCTCCCCCTCCTCCTCCTCCTCCTCCTCCTCCTCTCCCCTTGTCTCCTCCTCCTCCTCCTCCTCTCCCCTCGTCTCCTCCTCCTCCTCCTCCTCTCCCCTTGTCTCCTCCTCCCCCCCTCCTCCTCCTCCTCCTCTCCCCTTGTCTCCTCCTCCTCCTCCTCTCCCCTTGTCTCCTCCTCCTCCTCTCCCCTCCTCTCCTCCTCCTCCTCCTCCCTCTCCCCTCCTCTCCTCTCCTCCCCTACCTCCCAGGACTCTGAGGCTCTGACAGTGCTCTTCCTCCATGGAAGCCAGACATTGTGATTCTAGGAGTTTACATGCCCCAAATCACACAATGCTTTTAACAGCATGAGACAGATATGACGTGAGCTCTCATGGCAACCTAGCTAGAAGCATGAGAACCTGTCATCTGAACTAAGTGGTCCTAATGTGTGTGTGTGTGTGTGTGTGTGTGTGTGTGTGTGTGTGTGTGTGTGTGTGTGTGTGTGTGTGTGTGTGTGTGTGTGTGTGTGTGTGTGTGTGTGTGTGTGTGTTAACGTATAGTGAAACTACAGGTTCCAAGTTTGAAAAGAATGTACTTTATTTTTTATGATAGAAATCAGACACCATGTACTGTCATTTACTACTGATGAGATCTATTGATGAGATCTATTGATGAGATCTATTGATGAGATCTATTGATAATAGCTGGGTAAATCAGACGCCATTCATCACGCACTGTAATGTACAACTTGATCATCTGGATGGAAAATGACTGAGGATAATAGCAGACCATATTGCCACTCTTATTTAACACATCTTCAATTTAACCCTACTAGAGAGCGTGTTGCCCTCAGGCCTGGAGGGAAGTTGAAGTCATTCCGCTTCCCAAGAATAGTAAAGCCCCCTTTTACTGGCTCAAATAGCCGACCAATCAGCCTGTTACCAAACCCTTAGTAAAGTACGGGGGAAAAACGCTGTGTTTGACCAGATTAGGCTAACGTTGTGCAAATAATATACGACATGTAGCTTTATTTTAAATGATGAGGAAACTCAGACAACACTTAGCAGGTTAAACCAGGAGACTGGAATACGGTTCACGATGCCCGGGCCGTCACGACGCCCGGACCGTCACGACGCCCGGGCCGTCACGACGCCCGGACCGTTGGTTTTATACAGTTCCATGATTAGTTCATAATTCGAGGAGATTTTATAGGATTATTGATCTTAAATGTTTCCACTTTCCAATATGTCACGGATTGAACGTGATGGTGACAACTATCAGGATGAATCGACCCAATGTTAATCTTTTAATTCATCAATATATTTAGTGGGTAAAGGCTCTCCAAACCGTTTTTTTTGTTATGATTCATACATACTTTCCTAACCCTAAAATTCAGTGGTATAAAGTAGTTAGGTAAAAATACTTTAAAGTACTACTACTAGTAGTAGTAGTAGTAGTTTTTCAGGGTATCTGTACTTTACTTTACTATTTATATTTTGGACAACTTTTACTTTACTACATTCCTAAAGAAAATAATGTACTTTTTACTCCGGAAATTTTCCCCTGACACCCAAAAGTACTCGTTACATTCTGAATGTTTAGCAGGACAGGAAAATGGTTCAATTCACACACTTATCAAGAGAACATCCCTGGTCGTCCCTACTGCCTCTGATCTGGAGGACTCACTAAACAGAGAACATCCCTGGTCGTCCCTACTGCCTCTGATCTGGAGGACTCACTAAACAGAGAACATCCCTGGTCATCCCTACTGCCTCTGATCTGGAGGACTCACTAAACAGAGAACATCCCTGGTCGTCCCTACTGCCTCTGATCTGGAGGACTCACTAAACAGAGAACATCCCTGGTCATCCCTACTGCCTCTGATCTGGAGGACTCACTAAACAGAGAACATCCCTGGTCGTCCCTACTGCCTCTGATCTGGAGGACTCACTAAACAGAGAACATCCCTGGTCGTCCCTACTGCCTCTGATCTGGAGGACTCACTAAACAGAGAACATCCCTGGTCGTCCCTACTGCCTCTGATCTGGAGGACTCACTAAACAGAGAACATCCCTGGTCATCCCTACTGCCTCTGATCTGGAGGACTCACTAAACAGAGAACATCCCTGGTCATCCCTACTGTCTCTGATCTGGAGGACTCACTAAACAGAGAACATCCCTGGTCGTCCCTACTGCCTCTGATCTGGAGGACTCACTAAACAGAGAACATCCCTGGTCATCCCTACTGCCTCTGATCTGGAGGACTCACTAAACAGAGAACATCCCTGGTCATCCCTACTGCCTCTGATCTGGAGGACTCGCTAAACAGAGAACATCCCTGGTCGTCCCTACTGCCTCTGATCTGGAGGACTCACTAAACAGAGAACATCCCTGGTCGTCCCTACTGCCTCTGATCTGGAGGACTCACTAAACAGAGAACATCCCTGGTCATCCCTACTGTCTCTGATCTGGAGGACTCGCTAAACAGAGAACATCCCTGGTCATCCCTACTGCCTCTGATCTGGAGGACTCGCTAAACAGAGAACATCCCTGGTCATCTCTACTGCCTCTGATCTGGAGGACTCGCTAAACAGAGAACATCCCTGGTCATCCCTACTGCCTCTGATCTGGAGGACTCACTAAACAGAGAACATCCCTGGTCGTCCCTACTGCCTCTGATCTGGAGGACTCACTAAACAGACAACATCCCTGGTCATCCCTACTGCCTCTGATCTGGAGGACTCACTAAACAGAGAACATCCCTGGTCATCCCTACTGCCTCTGATCTGGAGGACTCGCTAAACAGAGAACATCCCTGGTCATCCCTACTGCCTCTGATCTGGAGGACTCGCTAAACAGAGAACATCCCTGGTCATCTCTACTGCCTCTGATCTGGAGGACTCGCTAAACAGAGAACATCCCTGGTCATCCCTACTGCCTCTGATCTGGAGGACTCACTAAACAGAGAACATCCCTGGTCGTCCCTACTGCCTCTGATCTGGAGGACTCACTAAACAGAGAACATCCCTGGTCGTCCCTACTGCCTCTGATCTGGAGGACTCACTAAACAGAGAACATCCCTGGTCATCTCTACTGCCTCTGATCAGGAGGACTCGCTAAACAGAGAACATCCCTGGTCATCTCTACTGCCTCTGATCTGGAGGACTCGCTAAACAGAGAACATCCCTGGTCATCCCTACTGCCTCTGATCTGGAGGACTCACTAAACAGAGAACATCCCTGGTCGTCCCTACTGCCTCTGATCTGGAGGACTCGCTAAACAGAGAACATCCCTGGTCATCCCTACTGCCTCTGATCTGGAGGACTCGCTAAACAGAGAACATCCCTGGTCATCCCTACTGCCTCTGATCAGGAGGACTCGCTAAACAGAGAACATCCCTGGTCATCCCTACTGCCTCTGATCTGGAGGACTCGCTAAACAGAGAACATCCCTGGTCATCCCCTACTGCCTCTGATCTGGAGGACTCACTAAACAGAGAACATCCCTGGTCGTCCCTACTGCCTCTGATCTGGAGGACTCACTAAACAGAGAACATCCCTGGTCGTCCCTACTGCCTCTGATCTGGAGGACTCACTAAACAGAGAACATCCCTGGTCGTCCCTACTGCCTCTGATCTGGAGGACTCACTAAACAGAGAACATCCCTGGTCATCCCTACTGCCTCTGATCTGGAGGACTCACTAAACAGAGAACATCCCTGGTCGTCCCTACTGCCTCTGATCTGGAGGACTCACTAAACAGAGAACATCCCTGGTCGTCCCTACTGCCTCTGATCTGGAGGACTCACTAAACAGAGAACATCCCTGGTCGTCCCTACTGCCTCTGATCTGGAGGACTCACTAAACAGAGAACATCCCTGGTCATCCCTACTGCCTCTGATCTGGAGGACTCACTAAACAGAGAACATCCCTGGTCATCCCTACTGCCTCTGATCTGGAGGACTCACTAAACAGAGAACATCCCTGGTCATCCCTACCGCCTCTGATCTGGAGGACTCACTAAACAGAGAACATCCCTGGTCATCCCTACCGCCTCTGATCTGGAGGACTCACTAAACAGAGAACATCCCTGATCATCCCTACTGCCTCTGATCTGGAGGACTCACTAAACAGAGAACATCCCTGGTCATCTCTACTGCCTCTGATCTGGAGGACTCACTAAACAGAGAACATCCCTGGTCATCCCTACTGCCTCTGATCTGGAGGACTCACTAAACAGAGAACATCCCTGGTCATCCCTACTGCCTATGATCTGGAGGACTCACTAAACAGAGAACGTCCCTGGTCATCCCTACTGCCTCTGATCTGGAGGACTCACTAAACAGAGAACGTCCCTGGTCATCCCTACTGCCTCTGATCTGGAGGACTCACTAAACAGAGAACGTCCCTGGTCATCTCTACTGCCTCTGATCTGGAGGACTAACTAAACAGAGAACATCCCTGGTCATCCCTACTGCCTCTGATCTGGAGGACTCACTAAACAGAGAACATCCCTGGTCATCCCTACTGCCTCTGATCTGGAGGACTCACTAAACAGAGAACATCCCTGGTCATCCCTACTGCCTCTGATCTGGAGGACTCACTAAACAGAGAACATCCCTGGTCATCCCTACTGCCTCTGATCTGGAGGACTCACTAAACAGAGAACATCCCTGGTCATCCCTACTGCCTCTGATCTGGCAGACTCACTAAACACAAATGCTTCATTTGTAAATTATGTCTGAGTGTTGTGACTATCGGTAAATTTAAAAAACAAGAAAATTGTGCCTGTTTGGATTGCCTAATATAAATTATTTTAAATGATTTATACTTTTACTTTTTATACTTAAGTATATTTTTGCAATTACATTTACTTTTGATACTTCAGTATATTTAAAACCAAATACTTCTAGACTTTTACTCAAGTCGTATTTTACTGGGTATCTTTCACTTTTTACTTGAGTCATTTTCTATTAAGGAATCTTTACTTTTACGACAAATTGGGTACTTTTTTCCACCGCTGCTAAAAACGTCCCCAAATAATCTACATGGCTTTTTCTCTCATTGATCCTTAATAATCTGAACCCGCTTCATTTTGAACTAGGCCGCCCCCTATTGAGTCTGTCGAGAAAAATTTAAATTAAATGTCACATTCCTCCTCGTCAGAAGATATGTTTAAAATCGCTGTCGGAAAAAGTGGACCAATATGCAGCGGATTTGCGTGCTCATCATAATTTATTATAATGTGAACACGACGAACAAAAACAAGAAAACAATGACCGCCAGGAACAGTATAGCAGTGCTAAAACAACTACCCACAAACAACAAGACCAAACACACCCTAACATATAGGACTCCCAATCAAAGACCGCCAGGAACAGTATAGCAGTGCTCGCTCAACTACCCACAAACAACAAGACCAAACACACCCTAATATATAGGACTCCCAATCAAAGGCCCGCCAGGAACAGTATAGCAGTGCTCGCTCAACTACCCACAAACAAGACCAAACACACCCTAATATATAGGACTCCCAATCAAAGACCCGCCAGGAACAGTATAGCAGTGCTAAAACAACTACCCACAAACAACAAGACCAAACACACCTAATATATAGGACTCCCAATCAAAGGCAACTAGAAAACACCTGCCTTCAATTGAGAGTCCATACCCCAGGTTAACTAACATAGAAACAGAACAGATAGAAAACAGATAGAAACACAATAGAAAAGAAACCCGAAACCCCGGAATACATAAACTAACTACCCTCTGCCACGTCCTGACCAAACTACAATAACAAATAATCCTCTATACTGGTCGGGACGTGACACCGCTTTATTTTAACTAGGCCGCCCCTATTGAGTCTGTCGACAAAAAATTCTAAATTAAAGGTATACCCTATTTAAAGGGGATGGCTTATTAAGATAAACGTACTGAAAATCCCATTGATTGAAAACTCCAAAAGAGAGAAAAACTGTTTGGCCAGCTAGTGGGAAGGTTTTCAGCGGTTTAATTAAATGTATTTCCCGAGTGCGCAAGGTAGCCACACCCGCAGAGCGCGTTACACAACTGAATAATTCCTCGATCTACAGTATATTTATTTATTATATTTATATTTATATTTATTATATTTATTTACTATTATATTATTATTATTATTCTTTATTCACCTACAGGGTCTTTTGAGCAAAATTGTACGCAGGAAAGTTCCATATTCACATTCTGCTACCATTTCTGTCGATAAATCCAATTTATGCACCACACAGGACGCACTGAAACTGGCTCTGCAACGCAACGCTGCCAAAAAGGCAAACGCAGCGTTTTCATTGGATAATTAATGTACTTCCTGTGTACCCAAAACGCAATAAACACTGTTGGTGTGATCCAGTCGTCATTAAGGCGAGTCTGATACTGAGAATAGCTTCGGAACGGCATGTAGGAATGTTATAAATTACTGCGTTGGGATATGTATAATGTCTACTATTTATCTATTCAATGTTCTCTCCCTCCCACCCTCCCTCCCTCCCTCCCTCCCTCCCTCCCTCCCTCCCTCCCTCCCTCCCTCTCTTTCTCAGCGACCTCCACCAGCTCTCTACAGGGCCTGGACAACACTGATGGAGGAGTGTGTAGAGCCATATCCATGAAGCTAGTACTGAGAGTAGGACAGAGTAAGTTATGTGTGTGTATTGTGTTGTCTGTGTGCGTGTGTGTGTCTTTGTGTCTGAGTCTTTGTGTGTGTGTGTGTGTGTGTGTGTGTGTGTGTGTGTGTGTGTGTGTGTGTGTGTCTGTGTGTGTGTGTGTGTCTGTATGTGTGTGTGTAGGGAAGAAAGACATGACAATGAGAGAATGAGAGTGTATATATGAATACTTGAGAGAGTTTCTGCCAGACTGTTTATCACCTGTATATGATGCATAACGTTACTGGTAGAGAGAACGAGAGACATACTGAAGCAGGGCCGTACACAGACCTTCCAGGGCACCCCCATGTTTACATAATTCATAACATACCAAAATATTTTTAAAAAAAAAACCTATTTAGCTAGTTGCAGTGCTTCCTAAACACACGATTGACATCAGGAAAAGCGGCTGATCAAGCGGATTGTTGATGGTGGATGTAAATCTGCTCGTTAGCTAGCTCGTGTGGATATGTTATTAGGCCTATGGTAATTAGCTAGAATGGAAACTACCTGTGTTGCTGCTGCCCTAACACACATACAATACTATACAATACTATACTATACAATACTATACAATACTATACAATACTATACTATACAATACTATACAATACTATACTATACAATACTATACTATACAATACAATACTATACAATACTATACTATACTATACAATACTATACAATACTATACTATACAATACTATACTATACTACACTATACTATACAATACAATACTATACTATACAATACTATACTATACAATACTATACAATACTATACTATACTATACTATACAATACTATACAATACTATACTATACTATACTATACTATACAATACTATACTATACTATACAATACTATACAATACTATACTATACAATACTATACTATACTATACTATACTATACAATACTATACTATACTATACTATACTATACTATACTATACTATACTATACAATACTATACAATACTATACTATACTATACTATACTATACTATACTATACTATACTATACAATACTATACAATACTATACTATACAATACTATACTATACTACACTATACTATACAATACAATACAATACTATACTATACAATACTATACTATACAATACTATACAATACTATACTATACTATACTATACAATGCTATACAATACTATACTATACTATACTATACAATACTATACTATACTATACAATACTATACAATACTATACTATACAATACTATACTATACTATACTATACTATACAATACTATACTATACTATACTATACTATACTATACTATACTATACTATACAATACAATACTATACAATACTATACTATACTATACTATACTATACTATACTATACAATACTATACTATACTATACTATACAATACTATACCATACAATACTATACTATACTATACTATACTATACTATACTATACTATACTATACTATACTATACTATACAATACAATACTATACAATACTATACTATACTATACTATACTATACTATACTATACTATACAATACAATACTATACAATACTATACTATACAATACTATACTATACTATACAATACTATACAATACTATACAATACTATACTATACAATACTATACTATACTACACTATACTATACAATACAATACAATACTATACTATACAATACTATACTATACAATACTATACAATACTATACTATACTATACTATACAATACTATACAATACGATACTATACTATACTATACAATACTATACTATACTATACAATACTATACAATACTATACTATACAATACTATACTATACTATACTATACTATACTATACTATACTATACTATACTATACTATACAATACAATACTATACAATACTATACTATACTATACTATACTATACTATACTATACTATACAATACTATACTATACAATACTATACTATACTATACTATACTATACTATACTATACAATACAATACTATACAATACTATACAATACTATACTATACAATACTATACTATACTATACTATACAATACTATACTATACTATACTATACTATACTATACTATACTATACAATACAATACTATACAATACTATACTATACTATACTATACTATACTATACAATACTATACTATACAATACTATACTATACTATACTATACTATACTATACTATACAATACAATACTATACAATACTATACAATACTATACTATACTATACAATACTATACAATACTATACTATACAATACTATACTATACTACACTATACTATACAATACAATACAATACTATACTATACAATACTATACTATACAATACTATACAATACTATACTATACTATACTATACAATACTATACAATACTATACTATACTATACTATACAATACTATACTATACTATACAATACTATACAATACTATACTATACAATACTATACTATACTATACTATACTATACAATACTATACTATACTATACTATACTATACTATACTATACTATACAATACAATACTATACAATACTATACTATACTATACTATACTATACCATACTATACTATACTATACTATACAATACTATACAATACTATACAATACTATACTATACAATACTATACTATACTACACTATACTATACAATACAATACAATACTATACTATACAATACTATACTATACAATACTATACAATACTATACTATACTATACTATACAATACTATACAATACTATACTATACTATACAATACTATACTATACTATACAATACTATACAATACTATACTATACAATACTATACAATACTATACTATACTATACTATACAATACAATACTATACAATACTATACTATACTATACTATACTATACTATACTATACTATACAATACTATACTATACAATACTATACTATACTATACTATACTATACTATACTATACTATACTATACAATACTATACTATACTATACTATACTATACTATACTATACTATACTATACTATACAATACAATACTATACAATACTATACTATACAATACTATACTATACTATACTATACAATACTATACTATACTATACTATACTATACAATACTATACTATACTATACAATACTATACAATACAATACAATACAATACAATACTATACTATACTATACTATACTATACTATACTATACTATACTATACAATACTATACTATACTATACTATACTATACTATACTATACTATACTATACTATACTATACAATACTATACTATACTACACTATACTATACAATACTATACTATACTATACAATACCTAAAGGAATGAACGGATAACACACATACAATACCTGAATGGGTTGGAGGGATGGAGTTGGAGGGATGGAGTTGGAGTGGAGGGATGGAGTTGGAGTGGAGGGATGGAGTTGGATTGGAGGGATGGAGTTGGATTGGAGGGATGGAGTTGGGTTGGAGGGATGGAGTTGGCTTGGAGGGATGGAGTTGGGTTGGAGAGATGGAGTTGGAGTGGAGGGATGGAGTTGGGTTGGAGGGATGGAGTTGGCTTGGAGGGATGGAGTTGGGTTGGAGAGATGGAGTTGGAGGGATGGAGTTGGAGGGATGGAGTTGGGTTAGAGGGATGGAGTTGGATTGGAGGGATGGAGTTGGGTTGGAGGGATGGAGTTGGAGGGATGGAGTTGGGTTGGAGGGATGGAGTTGGAGTAGAGGGATGGAGTTGGATTAGAGGGATGGAGTTGGAGTGGAGGGATGGAGTTGGATTGGAGGGATGGAGTTGGGTTGGAGGGATGGAGTTGGCTTGGAGGGATGGAGTTGGATTGGAGGGATGGAGTTGGATTGGAGGGATGGAGTTGGATTGGAGAGATGGAGTTGGGTTGGAGGGATGGAGTTGGATTAGAGGGATGGAGTTGGATTGGAGGGATGGAGTTGGATTGGAGGCATGGAGTTGGATTGGAGAGATGGAGCTGGAGGGATGGAGTTGGGTTGGAGGGATGGAGTTGGATTAGAGGGATGGAGTTGGGTTGGAGGGATGGAGTTGGGTTGGAGGGATGGAGTTGGATTGGAGAGATGGAGTTGGAGGGATGGAGTTGGGTTGGAGGGCTGGAGTTGGATTGGAGGGATGGAGTTGGATTGGAGGGATGGAGTTGGGTTAGAGGGATGGAGTTGGATTGGAGGGATGGAGTTGGGTTGGAGGGATGGAGTTGGATTAGAGGGATGGAGTTGGATTGGAGAGATGGAGTTGGATTGGAGGGATGGAGTTGGGTTAGAGGGATGGAGTTGGATTGGAGGGATGGAGTTGGGTTGGAGGGATGGAGTTGGAGTGGAGGGATGGAGTTGGAGTGGAGGGATGGAGTTGGAGTAGAGGGATGGAGTTGGATTGGAGGGATGGAGTTGGGTTGGAGGGATGGAGTTGGCTTGGAGGGATGGAGTTGGGTTGGAGGGATGGAGTTGGATTGGAGGGATGGAGTTGGGTTGGAGGGATGGAGTTGGATTAGAGGGATGGAGTTGGGTTGGAGGGATGGAGTTGGGTTAGAGGGATGGAGTTGGGTTGGAGGGATGGAGTTGGGTTGGAGGTTGATGTAGCTGCTCCTCTCTATGGCCCCGATTCCGACCATATTTAAGCGTGTATAAATGGAACATAATTCCCTTTTTTATGCACAAGCCACCCGATGCCATGGCAACGTTGGCTAGCTAAGCTCGCGCATAGAATCACACTTACATTTACATTACATTTTAGTCATTTAGCAGACGCTCTTATCCAGAGCGACTTGAATGCATACATTTCATACATTTTTTAAAAATTATTATATATTTTTTTCTTCCCCCGTACTGGTCCCCCGTGGGAATTAAACCCACAACCCTGGCGTTGCAAACACAATGCTCTACCAACTGAGCCACACGGGACCGATGTCATGGCAACGTTGGGTGGCTAAGCTCGCGCATAGAATCGCACCATCGGGTCTAATGGACGTCTAGCGTTGAACTGAGCATGTGCAAAACTAAGATTCGCAAACGTAAAACTTGTATCGTGTGAAAGATTTAACAACGGTCTCAAACTTTTTATCAGAATTATTAGGAATCGTTTATTTTTTTAATTTAACAAGGCAAGTCAGTTAAGAACAAATTCTTATTTACAATGACGACCAAACCCGGGCCGCCCTATGGGACTCAAAGCCTGGAATTGAACCAGGGACTGTAGTGATGCCTCTTGCACTGAGACACAGTGCTTTACGCCGCTGCGCCACTCGGGAGCCCAAACGGTCAAGACTATCTATAGCCTAGCCAGATCTGTTTTCCTTATCAGCCCCTGCACGTGCTTCTTCAACTATTTAGTTTAACAAGTATATAGAGGCCAGTGAGACAATTATTAGGAATCAATTTACAAGTATTCATGTTCAGTATTCATTCACATTCATACTTGCAAATTGATTCCTAATAATTGTCTCACTGGCCTCAAATATAAACTCTATATACATTTAAATAGTTGACGAAGCAAGTGCAGGGGCTGATAGGGAAAGCAGATCTGGCAATGAGAATAGGCTATAGATAATCTTGACCATTTGGGACCCCTTTGGCTATTTAGCTCAGGACAGGTTTATAGCCAACACTTAATCAATATTTAGTTTTTGTCTCATTTATTGATATGGGATATAGCCTCTGTGTGATGGTGGTCGAGCAATGCAAACGGCTATAACAAGTCTCCGCACAGAGTGGAATTCACTAAATACAACAGTCATAATGCATAATATAAAGCCTATTGTAACGGTCGTTGTACGAAGTAAACCAAGGCGCAGTGGGTTGACTGCTCATATTAACAACTTTTATTGTTCGAACACAAAAGAAAAACAAGAAAAAAAACGAACGAACAGTATTGCATGCTAACAACACAGCAGTGCAAAAACAACTTCCCACAAAAGGGACAGGTGTAAAAAGGGCTACTTAAGTATGACTCCCAATCAGCAACAACGATGTACAAGCTGTTCCTGATTGAGAGCCACACAAGGCCAAAAACAAAGAAATACACAACATAGAAAATACCATAGAAATACAAAACATAGAACATTACCCAAAAACCCGGAATACTCTAAACAAACACCCCTCTTACATAAACACATATACCAAAAACCCCGGATACACATAAATACAATACCCCCTCTACATACACATAACGCGAAAACCATATAAAACAAATACCCCCCCCGCCACATCCTGACCAAACTACAATAACAAATAACCCCATTTTACTGGTCAGAACGTGACACCTATAGTCCGTGCTCCCAAATACTGGGGAAACGTGTTATTCATTAGGTCACATGATCGCCACAGTAGACTCACGCGGCTATAAAAAAATAAATTATGCCATTATATGTCCACTAAACAACACACAGCAGATAGAGGAATAGGCCGAGAACAAAATCAGATTTTACTTTCTATTTTTTTTTGCCGATCAGGCTGTTATTCTAGACGAGGCTCTTCTTTGTCTTTATCATTCTCATTGGCCCGAGGCTACACTACGCCATCTACTGGTGTAATGTCGTTATTGAATGCAGTTCTAAAACAAGCTCTAGACTTTTTTTTTTATTTTGGGGGGAAATGAAACTGGAAGCTGCAAAGCAACTCTAACGTCTGGGCTAGAGTTGCTTGATTGACTAGCTAACTTTGGCTAGCTACGTTCATGTCCTTCAGTTGCTTGATTGACCAGCTAACTTCGCCTAGCTACGTTCATGTCCTTCAGTTGCTTGATTGACCAGCTAACTTCGGCTAGCTACGTTCATGTCCTTCAGTTGCTTGATTGACTAGCTAACTTCGGCTAGCTCACGTTCATGTCCTTCAGTTGCTTGATTGACTAGCTAACTCGGCTAGCTACGTTCATGTCCTTCAGTTGCTTGATTGACTAGCTAACCGCTAGCTTCGTTCATGTCCTTCAGTTGCTTGATTGACCAGTTAACTTGGCTAGCTACGTTCATGTCCTTCAGTTGCTTGATTGACTAGCTAACTCGCTTGCTTCGTTTCATGTCCTTCAGTTGCTTGATTGACTAGCTAACCCCGCTAGCTACGTTCATGTCCTTCAGTTGCTTGATTGACTAGCTAACTTCGGCTAGCTACGTTCATGTCCTTCAGTTGCTTGATTGACTAGCTAACTCGGCTAGCTTCGTTCATGTCCTTCAGTTGCTTGATTGACTAGCTTAACTTCGGCTAGCTACGTTCATGTCCTTCACGTTGCTTGATTGACTAGCTAACCTCGGCTAGCTACGTTCATGTCCTTCAGTTGCTTGATTGACTAGCTAACTTCGGCTAGCTACGTTCATGTCCTTCAGTTGCTTGATTGACTAGCTAACCCGCTAGCTACGTTCATGTCCTTCAGTTGCTTGATTGACTAGCTAACCTCGTAGCTACGTTCATGTCCTTCAGTTGCTTGATTGACTAGCCAACCTAGCTACGTTCATGTCCTTCAGTTGCTTGATTGACCAGCTAACCCGCTTAGCTACGTTCATGTCCTCCAGTTGCTTGATTGACTAGCTAACTTCGGCTAGCTACGTTCTGTCCTCCAGTTGCTTGATTGACTAGCTAACCCGCTAGCTACGTTCATGTCCTTCAGTTGCTTGATTGACTAGCTAACCGGCATAGCTACGTTCATGTCCTTCAGTTGCTTGATTGACTAGCTACTTCGCTAGCTACGTTCATGTCCTTCAGTTGCTTGATTGACTAGCTAACCTCGGCTAGCTACGTTCATGTCCTTCAGTTGCTTGATTGACTAGCTAACCCCGGCTAGCTACGTTCATGTCCTTCAGTTGCTTGATTGACTAGCTAACTCGGCTAGCTACGTTCATGTCCTTCAGTTGCTTGATTGACTAGCTAACTTCGGCTAGCCGTTCATGTCCTTCAGTTGCTTGATTGACTAGCCAACCCGCTAGCTACGTTCATGTCCTTCAGTTGCTTGATTGACTAGCTAACTTCGGCTAGCTACGTTCGTGTCCTTCAGTTGCTTGATTGACTAGCTAACTTCGGCTAGCTACGTTCATGTCCTTCAGTTGCTTGATTGACTAGCTAACTTCGGCTAGCTACGTTCATGTCCTTCAGTTGCTTGATTGACTAGCTAACTTCGGCTAGCTTCGTTCATGTCCTTCCAGTTGCTTGATTGACTAGCTAACTTCGGCTAGCTACGTTCATGTCCTTCAGTTGCTTGATTGACCAGCTAACCTGGCTAGCTACGTTCATGTCCTTCAGTTGCTTGATTGACTAGCTAACTTCCTAGCTACGTTCTGTCCTTCAGTTGCTTGATTGACTAGCTAACCGCTAGCTACGTTCATGTCCTTCAGTTGCTTGATTGACTAGCTAACTTCCGCCAGCTTCACGTTCATGTCCTTCAGTTGCTTGATTGACTAGCTAACTTCGCTAGCTACGTTCATGTCCTTCAGTTGCTTGATTGACTAGCTAACTTCGGCTAGCTACGTTCATGTCCTTCAGTTGCTTGATTGACTAGCTAACTTCGGCTAGCTACGTTCATGTCCTTCAGTTGCTTGATTGACCAGCTAACTTCGGCTAGCTACGTTCATGTCCTTCAGTTGCTTGATTGACCAGCCAACTCCGGCTAGCTACGTTCATGTCCTTCAGTTGCTTGATTGACCAGCTAACTCGCTAGCTACGTTCATGTCCTTCAGTTGCTTGATTGACCAGCTAACTTCGGCTAGCTACGTTCATGTCCTTCGGTTGCTTGATTGACCAGCTAACTTCGGCTAGCTACGTTCATGTCCTTCAGTTGCTTGATTGACCAGCTAACCCGCTAGCTACGTTCATGTCCTTCAGTTGCTTGATTGACCAGCTAACTTCGCTAGCTTCGTTCATGTCCTTCAGTTGCTTGATTGACCAGCTAACCTCGGCTAGCTACGTTCATGTCCTTCAGTTGCTTGATTGACCAGCTAACCTCGGCCAGCTCCGTTCATGTCCTTCAGTTGCTTGATTGACCAGCTAACTTCGGCTAGCTACGTTCATGTCCTTCAGTTGCTTGATTGACTAGCTAACTTCGCTAGCTTCGTTCATGTCCTTCAGTTGCTTGATTGACTAGCTACGTTGCCTAATATGCAAACTGAGATTTGGGACGTGGCTGATGGTCTGACTACTGTATTGTAGTATAATGATGTGGCTGATGGTCTGACTACTGTATTGTAGCATAATGACTACTGTATTGTAGTATAATGACTACTGTATTGTAGTATAATGATGTGGCTGATGGTCTGACTACTGTATTGTAGTATAATGACTACTGTATTGTAGTATAATGATGTGGCTGATGGTCTGACTACTGTATTGTAGTATAATGACTACTGTATTGTAGTATAATGATGGCCTGTTAGCGTGACTACTGTATTGTAGTATAATGACTACTGTATTGTAGTATAATGACTTCTGTATTGTAGTATAATGACTGGCTGTTGGTCTGACTACTGTATTGTAGTATAATGACTACTGTATTGTAGTATACTGACTACTGTATTGTAGTATAATGACGTGGCTGTTTGGTCTGAACTACTGTATTGTAGTATAATGACTACTGTATTGTAGTATAATGACTACTGTATTGTAGTATAATGACTACTGTATTGTAGTATAACGACCTGGCTGTTGGTCTGACTACTGTATTGTAGTATAATGACTACTGTATTGTAGTATAATGACTACTGTATTGTAGTATAATGACTACTGTATTGTAGTATACTGACTACTGTATTGTAGTATAATGACTACTGTATTGTAGTATAATGACTACTGTATTGTAGTATAATGACTACTGTATTGTAGTATACTGACTACTGTATTGTAGTATAATGACTACTGTATTGTGGTATAATGACTACTGTATTGTAGTATAATGACTACTGTATTGTAGTATAATGACTACTGTATTGTAGTATAATGACTACTGTATTGTAGTATAATGACTACTGTATTGTAGTATACTGACTACTGTATTGTAGTATAATGACTACTGTATTGTAGTATACTGACTACTGTATTGTAGTATAATGACTACTGTATTGTAGTATAATGACTACTGTATTGTAGTATAATGACTACTGTATTGTAGTATAATGACTACTGTATTGTAGTATAATGACTACTGTATTGTAGTATAATGACTACTGTATTGTAGTATAATGACTACTGTATTGTAGTATAATGACTACTGTATTGTAGTATAATGACTACTGTATTGTAGTATAATGACTACTGTATTGTAGTATAATGACTACTGTATTGTAGTATAATGACGTGTGTTTGATCTTTTCCAGGTTCCGCCAAACCACTTCCTCTTCCTGGAGAGTTTCCCACCAGTTTTCCCGCTCATCACCCGAGGCCCCAGACAAGGAGCCTCCCATTAAAGACAACGATTTAAACAACAACGCCGGTGTGTATCTGTTTAACCTGTTGTGGAAGTGTTATTTAATAGGGGACATACTAGAGGGGTCATAATGTAGATCTGTTTAACACAATGTAGTGGAAGTGTTATTTAATAGGGGACATACTGAGGGGTCATAATGTAGATCTGTTTAACACAATGTAGTGGAAGTGTTATTTAATAGGGACATAGTGAGGGGTCATAATGTAGTCTGTTTTAACACAATGTGTGGAAGTGTTATTTAATAG
>NW_025548247.1:265000-291974 GCF_905237065.1 Salmo salar | reverse complement strand
TAGCACACGCTCCAGCAGGTATATCTCACTGGTCACGCCCCCAAAGCCAATTCTTTCTTTGGCCGCTTTTTACCTTTCAGTTCTTTGCTACCAATGACTGGAACGAACTCGCAAAAATCACTGAAGCTGGAGACTCATATCTCCCTCACTAGCTTTAAGCACCAGGCTGTCAGAGCAATTCACAGATCCTGCACCTGTACATAGCCCGTCTGTAAATAGCCCATCCAACTACCTCCGTTCCCATACTGTATTTATTTATTTATCTTGCTCCTTCGCACCCCAGTATCTCTACTTGCACATTCATCTTCTGCACATCTACCATTACAGTGTTTAATTGCTATATTATAATTACTTCGCCACCATGGCCTATATATTGCCTTACCTCCCCTTATCCTACCTCATTTGCACATACCGTATATAGACTTTTTCTACTGTATGTAATGACTGTATGTTTGTTTATTCCATGTGTAACTCTGTGTTGTTGTATGTGTCGAACTGCTTTGCTTTATCTTGGCCAGGAATGTCAGTTGGAAATGAGAACTTGTTCTCAACTAGCCTACCTGGGTTAAATAAAGATGAAATAAATCAAATAAAAATTGGTGAGTGCTGCGAGATGGTTGTCCTTCTGGAAGTTTTTCCAGAGGAACTCTGAGCTCTGTCAGAGTGACCATCTGGGTTGTTGGTCACCTCCTGACCAAGGCCCTTCTCCCGGATTGCTCAAGTTTGGCCTCGGCAGATCTAGGAAGAGTCTCAGTGGTTCCAAACTTCCACTGTGTTCTTGGGAAATTTCAATGCTGCAGACATGTTTTGTTAGCCTTCCCTAGATCTGTGCCTCAACACAATCCTGTCTCTGAGCTCTACGGACAATTCCTTTGACCACATGGCTTGGTTTTTGCTCTGACCTACACTTGTCAACTGTGGGACCTTATATCAACAGGTGTGTGCCTTTCCAAATCATGTCCAATCAATTGAATTTACCACAGATGGACTCCAATCAAGTTGTAGAAACATCTCAAGGATGATCAATGGAAACAGGAAGCACCTGAGCTCAATTTTGAGTCTCATACCAAAGAGTCTGAATAATTATGTAAATAAGGTATTTCTGTTGTTTTATTTTTAATACATTTCCAAAAATGTTTAAAATCCTGTTTTCCCTTTGTCATTATGGGGGGTATTGTGTACATTATGAGGAAACAAAAATTATGTGAAAAAAGTGAAAACATTTGTGTAGATCGATGAGGAAAGAAATTCATTTTTATCCATTTTAGAATAAGGCTGTAATGTAACAAAATGTGGAAAATGTCAGGGGGTCTGAATACTTTCCGAATGACACTAGGTCAAATTATGATCATACATCTGTAGTTCTGTCTATGAATTTGAGAGTGGTTACATTTCTCAGCTTTTTACTGAAACAGGGAGAATTTCTTTGTGATTGTTTCAACTGCCCCTTTAATTTCATGATTACTAGATATAGTATAGACACAAATAACTACTTATATAGTCCCTTCAGTTTAGAGAGAGTACCTTTAATTGAAATTCAATTTACTTCCCTGGTGTGATGGTGGGCGTTCAATCTCCATTTCAATTCATTACATTTGGAGCAAAAGCCCATTTGAGAAAATGTTTTGGCTGTAAACTTCTGTTGGCTATTAGCTAGTTATACATCTTGTCAGCTTGACCAAGTAGTTGCCATCATCGGATTATAACTTGTTAGCTGTTCCATATGGTCTCATTACATGGGAGAGAGTGAGCTGCTCGCATCCCAAATGGCACCCTAATCCCTACTGTAGTGCACTACTTCTGACCAGGGCCCATAGTGCACTACAAAAGCAAGGAATAGGTTGCTATTTGGGATGCAACAGTGTCTGATGAATTCTATTTACTGTGCAAAGTGGATGTAGCCGAGCTATATTCCACTCATTACAGCCACGTTATCGCCTATCTTTAACAATTAAGGTGCTCATGAGACACATAGAGAAAGAGACAATTAACACTAATTTCCTATATTTTTTTGTCCATGTGTAAAACATGCATGTTGTGACAGAGTGAGTCACTTTTATATAGGTAATTAGAGCTAACTTACTCATGTCAAACATTTCATTTACTGTCTGTCTTTTTTCAAACTCAATTTCATTCAAATCATTTTGTTTCACGGAGACAAATTTATAGAAACTGAACTGCAATGCTTTGTTGTTTCTTTGTCCCCATCTTGCATGAAGCATAATTACCCATTTACATGGACATTTTAAATTCAATTTGGTTAAAAAACAACCAAGCAACATTATTTTACCACGTAAAAAACTTTAAGAGCTTCGATTTAAATGTTATTGAATCTTAACGCTGTTTAAAGATAGAGAGCCATGTACTGAGTCAACAGAGAACACACACACACACACACACACACACACACACACACACACACACACACACACACACACACAACAGTCTGCTACGCTAACAAATAACGTGAAGACAATGAGAGTAGGGAACCATCAAGGACACACAGCATGAATAACCATGATCATAATACCAATCCTTCCCTGGGATAAAGACTCATCTGCCCGAGAAGGTATAGAGGGCGCAGAATGGAGTGCATTGTGATCAGGTTGTAATTAACGGTATAGGATAAACTGTACATAGTAACAGTGTCATAGAATTCACCCGACAACACAATAGACAATGGCTGCGGTTGGAGTCGACGGCAGAGAGGTCTAGTTCCCAGCTAAACGAGAATTAACCTTGGCATGTCTTGTATAGTAACAGTCACAAAAGGGTTGAGCAACACAAGGATGCTCTTTTTTCCCCCTCCACTCATTATTTTAGAAAATCTGTCCCTTTGAGCTCCCTTTCTCCCCTTTCCATTATGTTGGCCTGAAATCAGGCCTGAAAGTTGTTCCTATAAGGGCTAGAAAGAACATACTGTTTTCTAAGAAAACTGTGCTAAAGCTCCCAAATTACATTTCCGTGACGTGTCTAACGTTTCTATTTCTGAACTACCTGAGAAAGAAGTGACTTTTTTCTGACCTTGGTGTCGGGTACGGTTCAGTATGTAACCATAGCAACAGTAGCCTTTAAGCAGGAAGCACACATCCCAGTCCCCGCAGACAAGCAGAGTGACAGCTCAATGCTACCTTCTAAATAGGACCATAGATATGTCAATCAGAATGGAAGGGGAAGTGTAGACAGATAGTGAATGAGCCTTAGCACTGAGGACGTCAGCAACCAAATCCTGTGAAGAAAAAAAACGCTTTCTACCAAACTCTGCTTTATCCTATACGTCTGCCATATGGACTGCATATGTCCAAGACAAGTACAGACGTTGGATCTAGAGTGAAAGCACCGCCAGCATTCAAAAGTGACCAAAACATCAGCCAGGAAGCATAGGAACTGAGAAGTGGTCTGTGGTCACCACCTGCAGAACCACTCCTTTATTGGGGGGTGTCTTGCTATTTGCCTATAATTTCCACCTGTTGTCTATTCCATTTGCACAACAGCATGTGAAATTTATTGTCAATCAGTGTTGATTCCTAAGTGGACAGTTTGATTTCACAGAAGTGTGACTGACTTGGAGTTACATTGTGTTGCTTAAGTGTTCCCTTTATTTTTTTGAGCAGTGTATATATGTTTACAATTACATTTAGAATATACTTGATGAGGAGTTAGGTGGTTTCACAGTAATGATGGCTGCACCATATAGTCTACATCTTATAGTCTACACCTTATAGTCTACTATAGTCTACATCATATAGTCTACACCTTATAGTCTACACCTTATAGTCTACACATTTACATTACATTTACGTCATTTAGCAGACGCTCTTATCCAGAGCAACTTACAAATTGGTGCATTCACCTTATGATATCCAGTGGAACAACCACTTTACAATACCTTATAGTCTACACCGTATGGTCTACTATAGTCTACACCGTATAGTCTACACCATATAGTCTACAATAGTCTACACCATATAGTCTACACCATATAGTCTACACCATATAGTCTACACCATTTTGTCTAGTCTACACAGTTAGGTGGTTTCACAGTAATGATGGCTGCACCATATAGTCTACACCTTATAGTCTACACCATATATTCTACACCATATAGTCTACACCATATAGTCTACACCATATAGTCTACACCATATAGTCTACAATAGTCTACACCTTATAGTCTACACCTTATAGTCTACACCTTATAGTCTATACCATTTTGTCTAGTCTACACCACACAGTCTACACCATATACAGTGCATTCGGAAAGTATTCAGTCCCCTTGACTTTTTCTACATTTTGTTACATTACAGCCTTATTCTAAAATGGATAAAATGAATTTTTTCCCTCATTGATTTTCACAATTTTTTTTCTCACTTTTATTAAAAATAAAAAACAGAAATACCTTATTTACATAAATATGCAGACCCTTTGCTATGAGACTCAAAATTGAGCTCCAGGTGCATCCTGTTTCCATTGATCATCCTTGAGATGTTTCTCACAACTTGATTGGAGTCCACCTGTGGTAAATTCAATCGATTGGCACACACCTGTCTATATAAGGTCCCACAGTTGACAGTGCATGTCAGAGCAAAAACCAAGCCATTATGTCGGAAGGAATTGTCCATAGAGCTCTGAGACAAGACTGTGTCGAGGCACAGATCTGGAGAAGGGTAACAAAACATTTCTGCAGCTTTGAAGGTCCCCAAGAACACCATGGCCTCCATCATCCTTAAATGGAAGAAGTTTAGAACCAAGAAGACTCTTGCTAGAGCGGGCCACCAGACCAAACTGAGCAATCAGGGGAGAAGGGCCTGGGTCAGGGAGGTGACCAAGAACCCGATGGTCATTCTGACAGAGCTCCTCTGTGGAGATGGGAGAACCTTCCAGAAGGACAACCATCTCTGCAGCACTCTACCAAACAGGCCATTATGGTAGAGTGGCCAGACAGAAGTCACTCCTCAGTAAAAGGCACATGAAAGTCAGCTCGGAGTTTTCCAAAAGGTACCTAAAGGATTCTCAGACTATGAGAAACAAGATTCTCTGGTCTGATGAAACCAAGATTGAACTCTTTGGCCTGAATGCCAAGCGTCACATCTGGAGGAAACCTGGCACCATCCCAACAGTGAAGCAGGGACTGGGAGACTAGTCAGGATCGAGGAAAGATGAACGGAGCAAAGTACAGAGAGATCCTTGATGAAAACCTGCTCCAGAGCACTCAGGACCTCAGACTGGGGAAAAGGGAAAAGCTTGTAGCATCATACCCAAGATGACTCCAGGCTGTAATCGTTGCCAAAGGTGCCTCACAAAGTATTGAGTAAAGGATCTGAATACTTATGTAAATATGATATTTCAGTTTTTTTTATTTCTTAACAAATTTGCTACAATTTCTAAAAACGTGTTTAGTCAACTGTAGTCTACACACAGTGGTGGTTAATGGTGTATGGTGACTAGTGGCACTTGTTTGCTGTTATGAAACTAAAATTAACAAACTAGTGATGTATTGGTTATTATGGTGTCATGATCTTTTTAAAGGATACTACAGTGAGGGAAAAAAGTATTTGATCTCCTGCAGATTTTGTACGTTTGCCCACTTACAAAGAAATTATCAGTCTATAATTTTAATGGTAGGTGTATTTGAACAGTGAGAGACAGAATAACAAACAAAAAAAATAGAAAAATGCATGTCAAAAATGTTATAAATTGATTTGCATTTTAATGAGGGAAATAAGTATTTGACCCCCTCTCAATCAGAAAGATTTCTGGCTCTCAGGTGTCTTTTATACAGGTAACGAGCTGAGATTAGGAACACACTCTTAAAGGAGTGCTCCTAATCTGAATTTGTTACCTGTATAAAAGACACCTGTCCACAGAAGCAATCAATCAATCAGATTCCAAACTCTCCACCATGGCAAAGACCAAAGAGCTCTCCAAGGATGTCAGGGACAAGATTGTAGACCTACACAAGGCTGGAATGGGCTACAAGACCATCGCCAAGCAGCTTGGTGAGAAGGTGACAACAGTTGGTGCGATTATTCGCAAATGGAAGAAACACAAAGAACTGTCAATCTCCCCTCGGCCTGGGGCTCCATGCAAGATCTCACCTCGTGGAGTTGCAATGATCATGAGAACGGTGAGAATCAGCCCAGAACTACACGGGAGGATCTTGTCAATGATCAAGGCACCTGGGACCATAGTCACCAAGAAAACAATTGGTAACACACTACGCCGTGAAGGACTGAAATCCTGCAGCGCCCGCAAGGTCCCCCTGCTCAAGAAAGCACATATACATGCCCGTCTGAAGTTTGCCAATGAACATCTGAATGATTCAGAGGACAACTGGGTGAAAGTGTTGTGGTCAAATGAGACCAAAATGGAGCTCTTTGGCATCAACTCAACTCGCCGTGTTTGGAGGAGGAAGAATGCTGCCTATGACCCCAAGAATACCATCCCCACCGTCCAAACATGGAGGTGGAAACATTATGCTTTGGGGTGTTTTTCTGCTAAGGGGACAGGACAACTTCACCGCATCAAAGGGACGATGGACGGGGCCATGTATCGTCAAAATCTTGGGTGAGAACCTCCTTCCTCAGCCAGGGCATTGAAAATGGGTCGTGGATGGGTATTCCAGCATGACAATGACCCAAAACACATGGCCAAGGCAACAAAGGAGTGGCTCAAGAAGACGCACATTAAGGTCCTGGTGTGGCCTAGCCAGTCTCCAGACCTTAATCCCATAGAAAATCTGTGGAGGGAGCTGAAGGTTCGAGTTGCCAAACATCAGCCTCGAAACCTTAATGACTTGGAGAAGATCTGCAAAGAGGAGTGGGACAAAATCCCTCCTGAGATGTGTGCAAACCTGCTGGCCAACTACAAGAAACGTCTGACCTCTGATTGCCAACAAGGGTTTTGCCACCAAGTACTAAGTCATGTTTTGCAGAGGGGTCAAATACTTATTTCCCTCATTAAAATGCAAATCATTTTATAACATTTTTGACATGTGTTTTTCTGGATTTTTTGTTGTTGTTATTCTGTCTATCACTGTTCAAATTAACCTACCATTAAAATTATAGACTGATCCTTTCTTTGTCAGTGGGCAAACGTACAAAATCAGCAGGGGATCAAATACTTTTTTTCCCCCTCACTGTATTATTATTTGATTGCGTAAGTAAATACTTGGTTAATTTCACACTGTAAAATAAAGGGGTAAGCTAAATGAGTGAGATGATCTGTGTTTGGTAATATATCTGTGGTCTAGGAGGAAGGGTGGAGCGAGGGAGGAGGTGTGGAGCGAGGGAGGAGGGTACATCCACTTCCTCATCCCCCTCTTCAGTTAATATTACATGACCTGATCATTAGAGAATCCCAAACCACCAACGCTGCTTCTGATACGCCCGACGAGGTGTCGTACAACAGCTTACACACACACCACCCTCACCATACATTATCGCTTTGGGGCGTTAACATGTATCGAGCCACTCAAATCCATCTTTGACCTTCTGTGTGTTCTAATCATTCCAAGGTCTATTCCATAGTTATACAGGTCATTTATTCTCATTTAAAGCAGGAAAACAAAGTTTGTACGGTGTGTTTATAATCATGCAAATATGACTTGAAGGCAAAACACTCAGGTATCAATAAAATCCACCACGACATTGTGGGTAAGTAAATAAAAGCGGGATAGAGAAGAGAAACAACAGGAAAACCAACAGTCCCTGAGGTCTTTGATGCAGTCTAACGTTGACCTCCTAGACCATGGAGCATGACATTGCAATAGCATAAATACATACTTATAAATACCTACGTACTGTAATCCTACTGATTATGGTTTAGGTTTGGTTACTTATAAATACCTAGGTACTGTAATCATACTGATAATGGATTAGGGTTAGTTACATATAAATACCTAGGTACTGTAATCATACTGATAATGGATTAGGGTTAGTTACGTATAAATACCTAGGTACTGTAATCATACTGATAATGGATTAGGGTTAGTTACATATAAATACCTAGGTACTGTAATCATACTGATAATGGATTAGGGTTAGTTACATATAAATACCTAGGTACTGTAATCATACTGATAATGGATTAGGGTTAGTTACATATAAATACCTAGGTACTGTAATCATACTCGATAATGGATTAGGGTTAGTTACATATAAATACCTAGGTACTGTAATCATACTGATAATGGATTAGGGTTAGTTACATATAAATACCTAGGTACTGTAATCATACTCGATAATGGATTAGGGTTAGTTACATATAAATACCTAGGTACTGTAATCATACTGATAATGATGGATTAGTGTTAGTTACATATAAATACCTAGGTACTGTAATCATACTGATAATGGATTAGGGTTAGTTACATATAAATACCTAGGTACTGTAATCATACTGATAATGGATTAGGGTTAGTTACATATAAATACCTAGGTACTGTAATCATACTGATAATGGATTAGGGTTAGTTACATATAAATACCTAGGTACTGTAATCATACTGATAATGGATTAGGGTTAGTTACATATAAATACCTAGGTACTGTAATCATACTGATAATGGATTAGGGTTAGTTCTCTTCCGACGCTGAAAGCCCTTGACATCGTAACGTAACAAGAGGTGTTTACCTTGGAAACCAATGGGAAATAACACATTGATCACTACAATGATGCTTTATAACAGAGGTGTGTGTGTGTGTGTGTGTGTGTGTGTGTGTGTGTGTGTGTGTGTGTGTGTGTGTGTGTGTGTGTGTGTGTGTGTGTGTGTGTGTGTGTCATCTTACCCCTTGACTGTGGGCGACAGGGTGTAACTGTGAGAGTTTTTGAGGACGGTGCCGTGGGCCTTCTTGGTGGAGAGGTCCAGGACTCCATCTGAGGATTAACATACGCAGATACCCACACGCTGTTTTAGGGCACAGTTCACCTAAGTATGTACTGTATAACTTGACTTCAATTGATTGGGACTTTTTAAATGAATGTAATTAACATTTTAAATGTGTCGTTCAATAATAGATGTTTGTGTTACTCTATAAATCACTGGAAAGGAGAAAGGAAAGGAGTCCAGGAGAAGAATACAACATTGAAAATCACATGACTAAATAGTGAAAATAATCATTAACGTTCCCTCTGCTCTGCTCTTTGTTTAAAGAGTAATAACAATATTATATTCCTCTTTCCACTGACTGAACCACACACACCCCTCCTCCACGGGTTAGTAATCCCCAAAGTGCAGCTGACCTGGCTGATGACCTGTCCCGTCTGAACAGAGCTGAAGGACCTCTAATCTTTAGGGCTTTTTGGTTGGACAAAACAAGGTGGTGATATTAAAATGAATTCCTTTCTGTGTGTGTTTATGGGTGTGTGTGTGGGGGGCATACATAAAAACACTATAATACAATATATGGTCACAGGCATTAGAGGATAATCCAGGCCAAATGTCTATAGGGCAAGAGGGATTTTAAAGCATGGGGGTTAATGTTTTTAAGATTCAGAAATCTATTTTTCAGCATAAAGCTACTTGGCATTCAGCCTCCAACTGTTTGTTAGAATTAGGATACTCGTAGTTTTCATTTGGCCCAGTCTGTGTAGCTCTATACAACTTTTACTGGTCCAATTACAGGTTGTGGGGATTATTGTGGGGATTATTTCTAGGGATTATTTGGGAAAGTTACAGGGGATGTTCGGATTATAAAAAAGTTAGAGAAAATATGTATGGGAGTTAGAGGAAAATTGTAGGAATGTCCAGTCCTGTCCTGGCCAGTTTGGTGTTGCTTTACCATAGTCCTAGGTGAGTTAAATTACAAGCGATAGGAATAAAGAGAAATTATAGGGGAGATATAGTCAAGATATAAGATATAGGAGACCTATGGGGAGATGGAAGATAGAGAGATAGGAGGTATAGGGGATTATATATGAGAGTTATAGGGGAGCTATAGGGAAGATATAGGATATATATAGTCAATATAGGAGATACAGTGAGGGAAAAAAGTATTTGATCCCCTGCTGATTTTGTACGTTTGCCCACTGACAAAGAAATGATCAGTCCATAATTTTAATGGTTGGTTTATTTGAACAGTGAGAGACAGAATAACTAAAACATCCAGAAAAACGCATGTCAAAAATGTTATAAATTGATTTGCATTTTAATGAGGGAAATAAGTATTTGACCCCTCTGCAAAACATGACTGAGTACTTGGTGGCAAAAACCCTTGTTGGCAATCACAGAGGTCAGACGTTTCTTGTAGTTGGCCACCAGGTTTGCACACATCTCAGGAGGGATTTTGTCCCACTCCTCTTTGCAGATCTTCTCCAAGTCATTAAGGTTTCGAGGCTGACGTTTGGCAACTCGAACCTTCAGCTCCCTCCACAGATTTTCTATGGGATTAAGGTCTGGAGACTGGCTAGGCCACTCCAGGACCTTAATGTGCTCTCTTCTTGAGCCACTCCTTTGTTGCCTTGGCCGTGTGTTTTGGGTCATTGTCATGCAGCATTCCTCCTCCTCCAAACACGGCGAGTTGAGTTGATGCCAAAGAGCTCCATTTTGGTCTCATCTGACCACAACACTTTCACCCAGTTGTCCTCTGAATCATTCAGATGTTCATTGGCAAACTTCGAAGGGCAGGTATATGTGCTTTCTTGAGCAGGGGGGACCTTGCGGGCGCTGCAGGATTTCAGTCCTTCACGGCGTAGTGTGTTACCAATTGTTTTCTTGGTGACTATGGTCCCAGCTGCCTTGAGATCATTGACAAGATCCTCCTGTGTAGTTCTGGGCTGATTCCTCACCGTTCTCATGATCATTGCAACTCCACGAGGTGAGATCTTGCATGGAGCCCCAGGCCGAGGAGATTGACAGTTCTTTTATGTTTCTTCCATTTGCGAATAATCGCACCAACTGTTGTCACCTTCTCACCAAGCTGCTTGGCGATGGTCTTGTAGCCCATTCCAGCCTTGTGTTGGTCTACAATCTTGTCCCTGACATCCTTGGAGAGCTCTTTGGTCTTTGCAATGGTGGAGAGTTTGGAATCTGATTGATTGATTGCTTCTGTGGACAGGTGTCTTTTTACAGGTAACAAGCTGCGGTTAGGAGCACTGCCTTTAAGAGTGTGCTCCTAATCTCAGCTCGTTACCTGTATAAAAGACACCTGGGGAGCCAGAAATCTTTCTGATTGAGAGGGGTCAAATACTTATTTCCCTCATTAAAATGCAAATCAATTTATAACATTTTTGACCTGTGATTTTCTGGATTTTTTTGTTGTTATTCTGTCTCTCACTGTTGAAATTAACCTACCATTAAAATTATAGACCGATCATTTCTTTGTCAGTGGGCAAACATACAAAATCAGCAGGAGATCAAATACTTTTTCCCCCCTCACTGTATAGTAAAGATATAGGGACTATATAGGATAGATAGAGATTAAAGGAGAGATATATGGGATATAGTGCAGAGATAAGAGCGATACCAGGGAGCTATAGAAGAGATATAGTGGAGAGATACAGTTGAAATCGGAGGTTTACATACACCTTAGCCAAATACATTTAAACTCAGTTTTTCACAATTCCTGACATTTAACCCTAGTAAAAATTCCCTGTCTTAGGTCAGTTAGGATCACCACTTTATTTTAAGAATGTGAAATGTCCGAATAATAGTAGAGAGAATGATTTCTTTCAGCTTTTATTTCTTTCATCACATTCCCAGTGGGTCAGAAGTTTACATACACTCAATTAGTATTTGGTAGCATTGCCTTTAAATTGGGTCAAACATTTCGCGAGCCTTCCACAAGCTTCCCACAATAAGTTTCATAAAGTTTGGCCCATTCCTCCTGACAGAGCTGGTGTAACTGAGTCAGGTTTGTAGGCCTCCTTGCTCGCACACGCTTTTCAGTTCTGCGGACAAATCTTCTATGGGATTGAGGTCAGGGCTTTGTGATGGCCACTGCAATACCTTGACTTTGTTGTCCTTAAGCCATTTTTTGCCACAACTTTGGAAGTATGCTTGGGGTCATTGTCCATTTGGAAGACCCATTTGAGGCCAAGCTTTAACTTCCTGACTGATGTCTTGAGATGTTGCTTCAATATATCCACATCATTTTCCTGCCTCATGATGCCATCTATTTTGTGAAGTGCACCAGTCCCTCCTGCAGCAAAGCACCCCCACAACATGATGCTGCCACCCCGTGCTTCACGGTTGGGATGGTGTTCTTTTGCTTGCAAGCGTCCCGTTTTCCTCCAAACACAACGATGGTCATTATGGCCAAACAGTTCTCTTTTTGTTTCATCAGACCAGAGGACATTTTTTCCAAAAAGTACGATCTTTGTCCCCATGTGCAGTTGCAAACCGTAGACTGGCTTTTTTATGACGGTATTGGAGCAGTGGCTTCTTCCTTGCTGAGCGGCCTTTCAGGTTATATCGATATAGGACTCGTTTTACCGTGGATATAGATACTTTTGTACCTGTTTCCTCCAGCATCTTCACAAGGTCCTTTGCTGTTGTTCTGGGATTGATTTGCACTTTTCGTACCGAAGTACGTTCATCTCTAGGAGACGAACGCATCTCCTTCCTGAGCGGTTAGACGGCTGCATGGTCCCATGGGTGTTTATACTTGCGTACTATTGTTTGTACAGATGAATGTGGTACCTTCAGGTGTTTGGAAATTGCTCCCAAGGATGAACCAGACCTTTGGAGGTCTACCATTTTTTTTTCCTGAGGTCTTGGCTGATTTCTTTTGATTTTCCCATGATGTCAAGCAAAGAGGCACTGAGTTTGAAGGTAGGCCTTGAAATACATCCACAGGTACACCTCCAATTAGCTTCTAAAGCCATGACATCATTTTCTGGAATTTTCCAAGCTGTTTAAAGGCACAGTCAACTTAGTGTATGTAAACTTCTGACCCACTGGAATTGTGAAACAGTTAATTATAAGTGAAATAATCTGTCTGTAAACAATTGTTGGAAAAATTACTTGTGTCATGCACAAAGTAGATGTCCTAACCGACTTGTCAAAACTATCGTTTGTTAACAAGAAATTTGTGGAGTGGTTGAAAAACGAGTTTTAATGACTCCAACCTAAGTGTATGTAAACTTCCGACTTCAACTGTAAGAGAGCTATAGGGGAGATATCAGGGAAGATATAAGGGATATATAGGAGCGATATTGGCAATATAGAAGAGATATAGGGGATATATAAGAGAGATAAAGGGGATATATAAGAGAGATATAGGGGAGCGATAGGGGAGAGATATAAGCAAGATATAGAAGAGCTAGAGGCAATATAGTGGAGATATAAGCAAGATACAGCGAAGATATAGGCAAAATAGAGGAGATATAGAAGAGATATAGCGGATATATAAGTGAGATAAAGTGGAGATATAGGAGAGATATAGTAGCGATATAGGGGATATATAAATGATATATAGTGGCTCATAGGAGATACATGGGAGCTATAGAAGAGATATAGGGAAGCTATAGGAGACCTATAGGGAGATATAGGCGATATATAGGGGAGATATAGCAACATATAGGGGCGATATAGTCAATATAGGGAGATATTGGCGATATAGGGGATATAGGAAAGATAAATGGAGATAGGAGAGATACAGGGCGTTCTATTGAAGCTATGGGGGGAGTTCTTCAGTCCAGGTTTTTCTTCTACTTATTTATTTTATTGAATATTTTTTCTTATTTCTCTTATTGTTGTTGCACTGTTGAGAGAGCCTGCAAGTAAGCATTTCATTGTACTGTGTACCCTACTTTATCCTGTCCCTATGGTAAATACGTTTTGATGCGAAATGGATGTGTGAGTGGTGTCTTACCCTCTGTTTTGGTCTCTGTGGGGTCAGGCCTCTTGACGGTGAGGTCCAGCGGAGAGTCCTGGTCGGCCATGAGAAGCTTGCTGAGGACAGGGTTCTGTGCAGAGGCAGCAGCACCGGTACCACTACAGTTACTACCGGCTCCGTTCCCACTGTCCGGGCGAAGGCAGAGGCTGAGGCGGGGCTGAGGCCCGGTCCCGGGGTGGGGGACGGGGGGCTGGACGCCCACGGCAGGGTGAGGGGGGGTTGGGGCTGGAGAGGCCGCTCTTGGCAGGAGGCGGCTTTGGTCCTTGATGCCGTTGGGCTGGGGGTGATGGGGGGTGTCCTGAGAATAGCTGTTTTTTTTTTGAGGTATATTCGGCAGCGAACTGACGGATCATTCGCTGCATTATCTCACGAGCCACTAGAGGGATGTGGGGTCCGAGAAGCTTGGGAGGTCTGCTAGAGACAAACAAACACACAACATTAGACACCCGATTAGAAATTTCTTAATCTGTTGAACATTCCAACGACTGGCTAAAGATCCGGCAGCACTACAACTAGCAACATTAAAGCTGCAATATGTCACTTTTTGGGGGACCGGACCAAATTCACGTAGAAATGTCAGTTATGAACATGTCATTGTCACTGAAAGCCAGTCTCAGAAGTTGTAGATATGTTCTATGTGCACTATTTCTATACTTCCCATTCTTTAAATTTTGTTTTTGCATATTTTACTTTCAGTTTTGTACACCAGCTTCAAACAGCTGAAAATACAATATTTTTGGTTATTGAAAATATATTTCACAGCGGTTTAGATATTGGAGAGGTATTAAGAGAGTATTAAATGTCCTGTACGTATACATCTATGTCCACATTCTAACAGTCTGTCTGTGGTATTACAGAGAGGTAATAAATAACATGTCCTGTACGTATACATCTATGTCCACATTATTACCTCTCTGGTATACTACAGACAGACTGTTAGAATGTGGACATAGATGTATACGTACAGGACATGTTATTAATACCTCTCTGGTATACTACAGACAGACTGTTAGAATGTGGACATAGATGTATACGTACAGGACATGTTATTTATTACCTCTCTGTAATACTACAGACAGACTGTTAGCTAGGCTTACGTCGCAAATGGCACCCTATTCCCTTTGTAGTGCACTACTTTCGACCAGAACCCCATTGGCCCCTATAGTAGTGCACTACATAGGGAATATGGTGCCATTTGGGACGCAGGTCTAGTCTACCCTATAGCCCCCAACTTTCAGCCGCAAAACAACAAAGTGATTTAGCAGACAAGCTTTCTGGAAAAACATTTCCTTTTGGGCCGAGGATGGGCCCTGTGTCCGAAGGAAGCGTGCTGCAAACAATACCTACGTCCTGGAACACTATCCCAATACACTGCACTACTTTTAACCAGGGCCACATGCAATCTGGTCAAAAGTAGTGCACTATGTAGGGAATAGGGTTCCGTGTGGACCCATAACATAAAGCCGGAACATATAGACATGATAAAAACATTTAGCTAAAGGAACATCACTGGGAAGGTAGAAACCACACCCTCAGTCACACATCTAGGAGCTAAGGACCCAAAAGAAACCAGAGGGTCCAAAATGTTTGGGCTTTGTGTGTGTGTTTATATACTGTGCATAGTGTTTGTTCAGCTATATACACTCAGTGTACACAACATTTAGGACCTTTCTTATATTGAGTTGATTCCAATGTTTCCCATCGTTGGCTGGATGTCCTTTGGGTGGTGTGGACCATTCTTTATACACACAGGAAACTGTTGAGCGTGAAAAACCCAGCAGCGTTGCCGTTCTTAACACTCAAACCGGTGCGCCTGGCACCTACTACCATACCCTGTTCAAAGGCACTTAAATATTTTGTCTTGTCCATTCACCCTCTGAATGACACACACACACAATCCATGTCTCAAGGCTTAAAAATCCTTCTTTAACCTGTCTCCTCCCCTTCATTTACACTGAAGTGGATTTAACAAGTGACATCAATAAGGGATCAAAGCTTTCACATGGATTCACCTGGTCAGTCTATGTCATGGAAATAATGTTTTGTACACTCAGTGTATAGCAGCTTTAGGCCAGCTGAGAGCTGAGGGCTGAGGGCTGGGTGTGGTGTGTGAACCCAGATTGATTATACACTCCGTATATAGCAGCTTTAGGCCAGCTGAGAGCTGACGGCTGGGTGTGGTGTGTGAACCCAGATTGATTATACACTCCGTGTACAGCAGCTTTAGGCTAGCTGAGATCTGAGAGCTGAGAGCTGAGAGCTGAGGGGCTGAGAGCTGAGGGCTGAGTGTGGAGTGTGAACCCAGATTGATTATACACTCTGTGTACAGCAGCTTTAGGCCAGCTGAGAGCTGAGGGCTGGGTGTGGAGTGTGAACCCAGATTGATTATACACTCCGTGTACAGCAGCTTTAGGCCAGCTGAGAGCTGAGATCTGAGAGCTGAGGGCTGGGTGTGGAGTGTGAACCCAGATTGATTGGGCAGACACATTGATTGGATCAGCATCTGACTGAGTGACCTAATCCTCTCCAAAACAACCATGTATCTCAAAGGGCACCCTGTTCACTAGTGCACTGCTTTTCACCAAAAAGTAGTGCACTACATTATATAGTGTAGGGAATAGGGGGCCATTTTGGATGCAACCAGTCACACACTGCACCTCTCTCTTCTCTAGAAGAGTATATAACCATAACAATATATGGTCACTTAACCGACACATTTCATTTTAAACTTCAGTTTTTTTAGGACACGTTTTTTATTTAACCTTTATTTAGCTAGGCAAGTCACTTAAGAACAAATTCTTATTTACAATGACGGCCATTCCCGGCCAAACCCGGACGATGCTGGGCCAATTGTGTGCCGCCCTATGGGACTCCCAATCCCGGCCGGTTGTGATACAGCCTGGAATCAAACCAGGGTGTCTGTAGGGACGCCTCAAGCACTGAGATGCAGTGCCTTAGACCGCTGCGCCACTCGGGAGCCCAAATGTGTGAATCAAACCCACAACTTTGGTGTTTCCAAGTTCCATACATTGGTGTCTTTATAATGCCCCAACTGACTATGCCATATAGTTCTACTAGACTCCCTTATGGTTCTACGTTCTAGACTCCCTTATAGTTCTAGGTTCTAAAATCCCTTATGGTTCTATAGGTTTTAGACTCCATTATTGTTTTAGTTTCTAAACTCTCTCATGGTTCTATGTTCTAGACTCCTTTATGGTTCTACGTTCTAGACTCCCTTATGGTTCTATAGGTTCTAGACTCACCCCTTTCTGTAGAAGACAGCATTGAGGAACTCTTCGGCTTGCTTCTCCAGGCGGTTGATTTTGGTCGTGTCCTGTTTCAAGTCCTCTGACTCTGATAAGACCTGGGGGGTGATGCCAACCAAGTGTTCCTGAGAGGGACACAGAACACAAGAGGGAAAGGGTTTAGGATTTTAGAAAACAGTACATGAATGTATAACCAAGTGTTCCTCAGAGGGACACAGACAAAGCAGACACACAGTTTTAATGAAGTTTTCCTGGACCAAACCCAGAGGAAAACCTTAAAAAGTATTTTAAGTCAGTTTTTTTTTTTTTTTACTAAGCAGAAAAAGAATAATATGACAATAGGTTGTGAGATAACATTGTGGTGGAAGCTTTAAAAAGACCGGGTGACAAAATATAAGTGATTAAGAAAGTCTTTGTGTGGTACTATGGACTTGCAGTCATTGTGTTTATAAAACAAATGAATGATCTGGGGGTAGTGGGAGGAATGGGCGTGACACTCTGACTGTCTCTCCTCTTTCTCCTCTTAGAATCCAGTGATGTGAAAACTGACAAAACCAAAACGGGCTCAAACAGTTTCTTTAAAGCGGCATACCTTCACAGTTAATATGAATGAGGCATTCTCTCTTCCTTCCCCTCCTTCTCTCGCCTCTTTCTCTCTCTCCCCTCAGAAGACACATTTCAGTTGAATGCATTCAGTTGTTCAAGTGACTAGGTATCCCCTTTCCCCTTCCTTCTCCCTCAAGCCTACCTCCTCCCCTCTCTCTCTCTCCCACTCCCTCGCTCTCCCTCTGCCTACCTCCTCCTCTCTCTCTCTCTCTCTCTCCCCCACTCCCTCGCTCTCCCTCTGCCTACCTCCTCCCCTCTCTCTCTCCCACTCCCTCGCTCTCCCTCTGCCTACCTCCTCCCTCTCTCTCTCTCTCCCACTCCCTCCCTCTGCCTACCTCCTCCCCTCTCTCTCCCACTCCCTCGCTCTCCCTCTGCCTACCTCCTCCCTCTCTCTCTCTCTCTCTCTCTCTCCCCCACTCCCTCGCTCTCCCTCTGCCTACCTCCTCCCCCTCTCTCTCTCCCACTCCCTCGCTCTCCCTCTGCCTACCTCCTCCCTCTCTCTCTCTCTCTCCCACTCCCTCGCTCTCCCTCTGCCTACCTCCTCCCTCTCTCTCTCTCTCCACTCCCTCCCTCTGCCTACCTCCTCCCCCTCTCTCTCTCCCACTCCCTCGCTCTCCCTCTGCCTACCTCCTCCCTCTCTCTCTCTCTCTCCCACTCCCTCGCTCTCCCTCTGCCTACCTCCTCCCTCTCTCTCTCTCTCCCACTCCCTCCCTCTGCCTACCTCCTCCCCCTCTCTCTCTCTCCCACTCCCTCGCTCTCCCTCTGCCTACCTCCTCCCTCTCTCTCTCTCTCCACTCCCCTCCCTCTGCCTACCTCCTCCCCTCTCTCTCTCCCACTCCCTCGCTCTCCCTCAAGCCTACCTCCCTCCCCTCTCTCTCCCACTCCCTCGCTCTCCCCTCCCTCAAGCCTACCTCCTCCCCTCTTTCTCTGTTGGGAGTTTGCATAGCTGCAGATCAATGAATCAATTGTTTCCGTCCTCTGCAGGTCCTCTGGCATTTCATGCAATTAAACGCACACAGTGAAATATGAAGAGTACGTCCCAAATGGCACCCTATTCCCTACATCGTGCACTACTTTTGATCAGAGCGCTATGGGCCGTGTTCAGACGTAGTGCACAATAAAGAGAATAGGGTGCCATTTGGGACGCAGGGCAACTAACCCACCCAGCCCGACCGGGCATGGTAAAGGCCAGAGACAAGCAGAGGAAGGAGGGCAGAAATGTTCTAGGTAATATGTTTTATGGACCATGGACCGTATTCACAAAGTGTCTCAGAAGTAGGAGTGCTGAATCTGATTTATATAATCCTATTCATTATAATCTGATCATAGATCAGTACTACTACTACGTTATATATGTTTATAATAATAATAATAATAATAATAATTTGGTTGGTGCTTATATTTGTTCTTTTTTCCACACATGTACAAGTGTGTATTAAATTGTAGGAGCCAGATGGCCGGACCTTCGGGTTGAAGAGGTCAAGATGAAAAGGAGAAAAGGAGCGGTTGGTTGGCGTGGCAACAGAAGGGGGGGCTCTTTGTGAGGCCTTCTGTTTCATCCTTCGTTCCTCCATTAAAGGGGCAATCTGGGATTGGTATATCAAAAGTGGCGCGGTGTCCACTTCTTTATCGTTTGAATCCCAGACTGCCCCTTTAAAGACAAAGCAAAAATGGAGGACGAGTGGCGCCCCAACGACGTGCCGACGAGCCATCAATTCACAAGGTCAAAGGGAACGAGGGGTGACTGAAAGAGCAAAAATAATAATACATTCCTGAGAGGCAAAAAATTCGAGCGCCATTTTAAGATGATTAGACATGGCTGAATGAGTGAGACGACCAGGATTGACCTCTACTTAAAGGGTGTGTGTGCGTGTTTGTGTGTGAGTGATTGTGTGTGTGTGCGTGCGTGTGTTATTGTCGATGAGGCGATGGAAAGATGAAAAGATGCAGACTGGCTTTTGTTCCTGAAGCTAATTAGCTATCTCTAATGCAGTGTGTGGAGTTTAGCTAATCGCTAGCTGTAATGCAGTGTGGGGGCGTTTAGCTAATCAGCTAGCTGTAATGCAGTGTGTGGAGTTTAGCTAATCAGCTAGCTGTAATGCATTCTGGGGGTTTAGCTAATCAGCTAGCTGTAATGCAGTGTGTGGGGTTTAGCTAATCAGTTAGCTGTAATGCAGTGTGGGGGTTTAGCTAATCAGCTAGCTGCAATGCAGTGTGGGGGTTTAGCTAATCAGCTAGCTGTAATGCAGTGTGGGGGTTTAGCTAATCAGCTAGCTGTAATGCAGTGTGGGGGTTTAGCTAATCAGCTAGCTGTAATGCAGTGTGTAGGATTTAGCTAATCAGCTAGCTGTAATGCAGTGTGGGGGTTTAGCTAATCAGCTAGCTGTAATGCAGTGTGTGGAGTTTAGCTAATCAGCTAGCTGTAATGCAGTGTGGGGGGTTTAGCTAATCAGCTAGCTGTAATGCAGTGTGGGGGTTTAGCTAATCAGCTAGCTGTAATGCAGTGTGTAGGATTTAGCTAATCAGCTAGCCGTAATGCATGATTTAGCTATTGTCTCGATATATGTGTGTGTGTGTGTGTGTGTGTGTGTGTGTGTGTGTGTGTGTGTGTGTGTGTGTGTGTGTGTGTGTGTGTGTAGCCACAGCAACTTTAATAACATCAATTACCTTGACTTTCTCTCGTCTTAAGCAGCAAAAAGACAATTTACATCAAACGACCAATCCAACAGTCCCTCGGGCTCGCAATCTGTGGGAAGAAGACCACACACACACACACACACACACAGACACACACACACGTCAGAGAGGTTGTGGTAATAATGACAGGCCGCTGTGTGTGAGCTTAGACAAACCACAGCACAACTAACCATTTCATGCATTTCACAATAAAACCCTTCAGAATATGAAAAGCATTGAAAATAGCAACAGTTTGTTTTGAATGATGGCCGAGTTCCTTTTGATACATAAAAACTGTAAACCAAGACATCAACTGTCCGGACACACACTCAACCAGAAGATTACCCCAATTACCCAATCAGTGTGTGTGTGTGTGTGTGTGTGTGTGTGTGTGTGTGTGTGTGTGTGTGTGTGTGTGTGTGTGTGTGTGTGTGCGTGACATCTCTGTGTCTCAAGTGACAAGGCCTTTTGGTGACTCTCTCTCTGAACACGGTATGAGCTTCCTTTGTTATAACTGACTCTTCAGGGAACACGACTTGTGTCACAGTCCCTAGTCGGAGGGGAGCGGAGGGACCTTGGGCCTGGGCGTCTGGCGGTGGCCTTGGATACGTGACTATTGTGTTGGTGACAGATGTAGAACCGGGCGCCTCGACATAGTGTAGTCATTAACCTCCAGTCCCTGCTGCACTAAACCCTACCGCTTCACATGCAGAGGAGAGTGTGTGTGCGTGTGTCTGATGTGTGTGTGTGCGTGTGGCAGAGAAAAACAGAGAAAGAGGAGGGATGCCCAATAAAACTCACCTTTGGTGCACCATGGATAAAAAGAAAGAGAGAGCAATAAGAAGCGAGAGAGGGGGATGAGAGAGAGAGAGAGAGAGAGAGAGAGAGAGAGAGAGGAGGATAGCGAGAGAGAGGGGGATGAGAGAGAGAGAGAGGGCGATGAGAGACAGAGAGAGAGAGAGAGAGGGGGATGAGAGAGAGAGAGAGAGAGAGGGGAGGGGATGAGAGAGAGAGAGGGGGATGAGAGAGAGAGAGAGGGCGATGAGAGACAGAGAGAGAGAGGGGGATGAGAGAGAGAGAGGGGATGAGAGAGAGAGAGGGCGATGAGAGACAGAGAGAGAGAGAGAGAGGGATGAGAGAGAGAGAGAGAGAGAGAGAGAGAGTGGGGATGAGAGAGAGAGAGAGGGGATGAGAGAGAGAGAGAGAGAGAGAGAGAGAGGGGATGAGAGAGAGAGAGAGGGAGGGATAAGTGAGAGAGGGGGATGAGAGAGAGAGAGGGGTGATGAGAGACAGAGAGAGAGAGAGAGGGGGGATGAGAGAGAGAGAGAGAGAGAGAGGGGGATGAGACAGAGAGAGGGATGAGAGAGAGAGAGACGATGAGAGACAGAGAGAGAGGGGGATGAGAGAGAGAGAGAGGGGGGGATGAGAGGGGGTGAGAGAGAGGGGGGTGGAGAGAGAGAGAGAGAGGAGAGAGGATGGGAGAGAGGGGGGATGAGAGAGAGAGGGGGTGAGAGAGGGGATGGAGAGGAGGGGATGAGGAGAATGGGGGAGAGAGAGGGAGGGGGAGAGCGAGGGATGAGAGAGGGAGGGGGATGAGGGTGAGGGGGGAGGATAGAGGGAGAGAGAGAGAGGGGGATGAGAGAGAGAGAGAGAGAGAGAGGGGATGAGAGAGAGAGAGGGGATGAGAGAGAGAGGGGATGAGAGAGAGAGAGAGGGGGGATGAGAGAGAGAGAGAGAGAGAGAGAGGGGGATGAGAGAGAGAGGAGGGATGAGAGAGAGAGAGGGGATGAGAGAGAGAGAGGGATGAGGAGAGAGAGAGAGAGAGAGAGGGGGATGAGAGAGAGAGAGAGAGGAGGATGAGAGAGAGAGAGGGTGAGAGAGAGAGAGGGAGGATGAGAGAGAGAGAGAGGGATGAGAGAGAGAGGGAGAGGATGAGAAAGAGGGATGAGAGAGAGAGAGAGAGAGAGAGGGGATGAGGAGAGAGAGAGAGAGAGGGGATGTGAGAAAGAGAGGGTGGATGAGAGAGAGAGAGAGGCGATGAGAGACAGAGGGGATGAGAGAGAGAGAGAGAGTATGAGAGAGAGAGAGATGAGAGAGAGAGAGAGAGAGAGAGATGAGAGAGAGAGAGGGAGAGGGGATGAGAGAGATAGGAAGAGAGAGAGGGGGATGAGAGAGGGGATGAGAGACAGAGGGCGATGAGAGAGAGAGGGCGATAAGAGAGAGGGATAAGAGAGAGGGGATAAGAGAGAGGGGATAAGAGAGAGAGAGAGAGGGGGGATGAGAGAGAGAGAGAGAGAGAGAGAGAGAGGGGGATAAGAGAGAGAGAGGGATAAGAGAGAGAGAGGGGATAAGAGAGAGAGAGGGGGATAAGAGAGAGAGGGGATAAGAGAGAGAGAGAGGGGATAAGAGAGAGAGAGAGAGAGAGGGATAAGAGAGAGAGAGAGGGGATAAGAGAGAGAGAGGGGGATAAGAGAGAGAGAGGGGTAAGAGAGAGAGAGGGGATAAGAGAGAGAGAGGGATGAGAGAGAGAGGGGGATAAGAGAGAGGGAGGGGGATAAGAGGAGGGGAGGGGATAAGAGAGAGTGGAGGGGATAAGAGAGAGTAGAGAGGGATAAGAGAGAGGGGGATAAGAGAGAGAGGGGGATAAGAGAGAGAGAGAGGAGGATAATAGAGAGAGGAGGATGAGAGAGAGAGAGAGAGAGAGAAGAGGGATAAGAGAGAGAGAGAGAGGAGGATAAGAGAGAGAGAGAGAGAGCGAAGGTGAGAGAGAGAGAGAGAGATGAGAGAGAGGCGATGAGAGAGAGGCAGATGAGAGAGGGTGATGAGAGAGAGGAGGGATAAGAGAGAGAGAGAGGGATAAGAGAGAGAGAGGGATAAGATAGAGAGGGGGGATAGGATAAGAGAGAGAGAGAGGATAAGAGAGAGAGGGGGATAAGAGAGAGAGAGGGAGGATAAGAGAGAGAGAGGGGATAAGAGAGAGAGAGGGGGGATAAGAGAGAGAGAGAGGGGGATAAGAGAGAGAGAGGGGGTAAGAGAGAGAGAGAGAGAGAGAGGGATGAGAGAGAGAGGGGGATGAGAGAGGGAGAGAGAGAGTGATGAGAGAGAGAGAGGAGGATAAAAGGAGAGAGAGAGGAGGATAGGAGAGAGAAGAGAGGAGGATAAGAGAGAGAGGAAGGATAAGAGAGAGAGAGAGGAGGATAAGAGAGAGAGAGAGGAGGATAAGAGAGAGAGGAGGATGAGAGAGAGAGGAGGATAAGAGAGAGAGAGAGAGGAGGGGATGAGAGAGAGAGAGAGAAAGAGAGAGAGCAATGAGAGAGAGGACAATGAGAGAGAGGGCGATGAGAGAGAAAGGCGATGAGAGAGAGGGATAAGAGAGAGAGAGGATAAAAGAGAGAGAGAGAGAGAGAGGATAAGAGAGAGAGAGGAGGATAAGAGAGAGAGAGAGAGGATGAGAGAGAGAGGATAAGAGAGAGAGAGGGGATAAGAGATAGAGACGTAAGAGAGAGGAGGATGAGTATAAGAGAGAGAAGGAGGATAAGAGAAGAGAGAAGAGGATAAGAGAGGGGGATGGGGATAAGGGGGGGGGGATAAGGGGGAGGGGCTAAGAGAGAGGGGGGCTAAGAGGGGAAGGGGATAAAGAGGGGGGGGGGGATAAAGAGAGGGGGGGGGAACCTGATGAGAGACAGAGAGAGAGGGGGGGATGAGAGAGAGAGATGAGAAGAGGGATGGAGAGAGAGAGAGGGCGATGAGAGACAAAAAGAGAGAGAGTAGAGAGAGGAGAGAGAGAGAGGGAGAGAGATGAGAGAGAGAGAGAGGGGATAGATAACAAGAGAGAGAGGGAGAGAGATGAGAGAGAGGGGAGAGAGAGAGAGAGGGGCGATGAGAGAGAGGAGAGAGAGAGGGGGATGAGAGAGATGAGAGAGAGAGAGGAGGGATAGAGAGAGGAGATGAGAGAGAGACGAGATGAGAGAGAGAGCAGAGAGGGATAGAGAAAGAGAGAGGAGAGAGGAAAGTGAGAGAGAGGGATGAGAGAGAGAGAGGGCGATGAGAGAGAGAGAGAGGAGAGAGAGAGAGAGAGAGAGAGAGAGAGGCAGAGGAGGGATAAGAGAGAGAGAGGGGGATAGAGAGAGAGGGGATAAAGAGAGCAGAGAGGGGATGAGAGAGAGAGAGGGTGAGAGGTGGGACAGAGAGAGAGAGATGAGAGAGAGAGGGGGAGACAGGAGAGAGAGAGGGGATGAGAGAGAGAGAGAGAGGGGGATGAGAGAGAGAGGTGAGAGAGAGAGAGAGGGCGATGAGAGACGAGAGAGAGAGAGGGATAAGAGAGAGAGGGGGATGAGAGGAGAGATAACGAGAAGACACAGAGAAGAGAGAGAGAGGATGAGAGAGAGAGAGAGAGATATAGATAGAGATGGGATGAGAGAGAGAGAAGAGAGAGAGAGAGAGAGGATGATATTTTTATATATATATATATAGAGAGAGATATAAGTGACATATATTATAGAGGGGGATGAGAGAGGGAGAGAGCGATGAGAGACAGAGAGAGAGAGGAGAGAGAGAGAGAGAGAGAGGATGAGAAGAGAGGGGATGAGAGAGAGAGAGGAACGATGAGAGAAGAGAGAGAGAGAGGGGATAGAGAGAGGGAGAGAGAGAGAGGGGGATGAGAGAGAGAGAGAGGGGATGAGAGAGAGAGAGAGAGAGAGAGGGATGAGAGAGAGGGGGATGAGAGAGAGAGAGGGATGAGAGAGAGAGGGGATGAGAGAGAGAGGGGAGAGAGAGAGGGGGGATGAGAGGAGAGAGAGAGGGGGAGAGAGAGAGAGGGATGAGAGAGAGAGAGGATGAGAGAGAGAGGGAGAGGATAGAGGAGGGAGAGAGAGAGGGATGAGAAGAGAGGTAATGGAGAGAGAGAGGAGAGAGATGAGAGGAGAGCAAGAATAAGAGATAGAGGGGATGGAGAGAGAGGAGGGATGAGAGAGAGGGGGGTGAGGATAGGGACGAAGAGAGAGGAAGGGATAGAGAGGACGGAGGAGAGAGGATGGAGAGAGAGAGGGGATGGAGAGAGAGAGAGGTATTTGGAGAGAGAGGTATTTGAGGAGAGAGGGGTAGAGGAGAGAGAGATGGATGGGAGAGAGGGATGGGAGAGAGAGAGTAGAGAGGAATGAGATGAGAGGAAAGAGAGAGGTATTGGAGAGAGAGAGGAGATGGAGAGGAGGAGAGAGAGAGAGTAGAGGGATGAGAGAGAGAGGAGGATGTAGAAAGAGAGAGGTGGATGAGGAGAGAGAGAGAGACTAAGAGACAGAGAGAATTGAGAGAGAGAGGAATGGAGAAGAGAGAAGGATGAGAGAGAAAGAATGGAGATTAAGACTTAGAGAGGAGAGGTTGAGAGAGAGACGAGGTTAAGAGAGAGAGAGTGGATGAGAGAGAGAGAGACAGGAATGGAGAGAGAGAGCGATGAGAGAGAGGGGATGAAGGAGAGAGTGGTGGGGAGGGAGAGAGAGAGGGGATGAGAGAGAGAGAGGGCGAAAGAGAGAGGGGGATAGAGAGAGAGAGAGGGGAGAGAGAGGGGTAAACAGAGAGAGGGGAGATAGAGAGAGAGGGGGATGAGAGAGAGAGAGAGATAGAGAGAGTGGGGATAAGAGAGAGAGAGGATAAGTAGAGAGAGAGGGGGAAAAGAGAGAGAGAGGGGGATAAGAGAGAGGGGGATAAGAGAGAGAGAGGGGATAGAGAGAGAGAGAGGGAGAAGAGATAGAGAGAGAGGGGATAAGAGAGAGAGAGATGAGAGAGAGAGAGGGGATAAAAAGAGAGAGAGAGGGGATAAGAAGAGAGAGAGGGGTAGAGAGAGAGAGGGGATAAGAGAGAGAGGGAGGGGGATAAGAAAGAGAGAGGAGGGGATAAGAGAGAGAGAGGATAAGAGGAGGAGAGAGAGGGGATAAGAGAGAGAGAGTGGGGGATAAGAGAGAGAGGGGGGCATAACAGAGACGAGAGAGGAGGCGATAATAGAGAGAGGGGATGAGAGAGAGAGAGAGAGAAGAGACAGAGAGGATAGAGAGGAGGATAAGAGAGAGAGAGAGGAGAGAGACATGGAGATGAGAGAGAGAGATGAGAGAGAGGCGAAGGAGAGAGAGAGGATTATGAGAGAGGGAGAGATTGAGAGAGGCGAAAGAGAGAGAGAGGGAGCAAGAGAGAGGAGAGAGGATAAGAAGAAGAGAGAGGGGGATAACAAGAGAGAGAGAGGAGGGGATAAGAGAGAGAGGGGATAAGAGAGAGGACAAGAGAGAGAGGATAAGAGAGAGGAGGGGATGGGAGAGAGAGAGAGGGGATAAGAGAGAGAGAGAGGGGATAAGAGAGAGAGAGGAGGGATGAGAGAGAGAGAGAGAGGGATGAGAGAGAGAGGATGAGAGAGGGGATAGAGAAAGTGATGAGAGAGAGAGAGGATGGGATAAGAGAGAGAGAGGAGGAGATAAGAGAGAGAGAGGAGGATAAGAGAGAGAGAGAGGGTGGAGAGAGTAGAGAGGAGGATAAGAGAGAGAGAGAGGAGGATAAGAGAGAGAGAGCAGGATGAGAGAGAGAGAGGAGGACATAGAGAGAGAG
>NW_025548247.1:222500-257500 GCF_905237065.1 Salmo salar | reverse complement strand
AAAAATCCAGAAAAGAGTTGTTAAAATCTACAACCACCTAAAAGGAAGTGATTCCCAAACCTTCCATAACAAAGCCATCACCTACAGAGAGATGAACCTAGAGAAGAGTCCCTAAGCAAAGCTGGTCCTGGGGCTCTGTTCACAAACACAAACAGACCCCACAGTGTCCCAGGACAGCAACACAATTTGACCCAACCAAATCATGAGAAAACAAAAAGATAAATTCATTGACACATTGGAAAGAATTAACAAAAGACAGAGCAAAGTAGAATGCTATTTGGCCCTAAACACAGAGTGCACAGTGGCAGAATACCTGACCACTGTGACTGACCCAAACTTAAGGAAAGCTTTGACTATGTACAGACTCAGTGAGCATAGCCTTGCTATTGAGAAAGGCGCCATAGGCAGACCCTGGCTCTCAAGAGAAGACAGGCTATGGCACACTGCCCACAGAATGAGGTGGAAACTGAGCTGCACTTCCTAACCTCCTGCACAATGTATGATCATATTAGAGACACATATTTCCCTCAGATTAGACAGATCCACAAAGAATTAGAAAACAAACCCAGTTTTGATAAACTCCCATATCTATTAGGTGAAATACCACAGTGTGCCATCACAGCAGCAAGATTTGTGTGAAGAACAAACACCATTGTAAATACAACCCATATTTATGTTTATTTATTTTCCTTAACCATTTGCACATCGTTACAACACTGTACACATACATAATATGACATGGGGATGAGACAGAGAGAGGGGGATGAGAGAGAGAGAGAGAGGGATAAGAGAGGGAGAGAGAGAGGGGGGATAAGAGAGAGAGAGGGGATAAGAGAGGGAGTGAGAGAGAGAGAGGGGATAAGAGAGAGAGATAGAGAGAGGGGGATAAGAGAGAGAGGGGATAAGAGAGAGAGAGGGGTAAGAGAGAGAGGGGGGATAAGAAGAGAGAGGGGGATAAGAGAGAGAGGGGATGATAGAGAGAGGGGATGGTGAGAGGGGATGGTGAGAGGGGGATAAGACAGAGAGAGAGAGGGGATAAGAGGGGATAAGACAGAGAGAGGGGATAAGAGGGGGATAAGACAGAGAGAGGGCAATGAGAGAGAGAGAGAGAGAGAGAAAGGGGGGTGAGAGAGAGAGAGGGGGGGTGAGAGAGAGGGATAAGAGAGGAGATGGGGATAAGAGAGATGGATAAGAGAGAGCGGGATAAAAGAGAGGGGTATAAGAGAGAGTGGATAAGAGAAAGAGAGGGGGATGAGAGAGAGGGATAAGAGAGGGAGATGGGAATAAGAGAGAGGGATAAGAGAGAATGAGAGGGATAAAAGAGAGAGAGGGGATGATAGAGAGAGGGGGATGAGAGGGAGAGGGGGATGAGAGAGAGAGAGAGATAAGAGAGAGAGGGGATAAGAGAGAGGGGGGATGAGAGGGAGAGGGGGATGAGAGGGAGAGGGGGGATGAGAGAGAGAGAGATAAGAGAGAGAGGGGATAAGAGAGAGAGAGGGGATGAGAGGGAGGGAGGATGAAAGAGAGGGAGAGGTAGACAAGAGAGAGAGAAGGAGAGAGAGGGGAGAGAAAGAGAGAGACGGATAAGAGAAGGAGGGATAAGAGAGAGAGATAGAGAGAGGGGGATGAGAGAGAGGGGGGATGAGAGAGAGAGGGGGATGAGAGAGAGAGAGAGACGGGATAAGAGAAGGAGGGGATAAGAGAGAGAGATAGAGAGGGGATGAGAGAGAGAGGGGGATAAGAGAGAGAGGGGGGATGAGAGAGAGGTAGACAAGAGAGAGGGAGAGAAAGAGAGAGATGGGATAAGAGTAGGAGGGGATGAGAGAGAGAGAGAGGGGGATAAGAGAGAGAGGGATAAAAGAGATTGAGAAAGGGGGATAAGAGAGAGATAGATAGAGAGAGGGGGATAAGAGAGAGAGAGGGGGATAAGAGAGAGAGAGAGAGATAGAGAGAGAGGGGATGATAGAGAGAGGGGTGGTGGTGAGAGGGGATGATAGAGAGAGAGGGGGATAAGAGAGAGAGGGGGATGATAGAGGGGGATGATAGAGAGAGAGGGGGATGATAGAGAGAGGGGGATGATAGAGAGAGGGGATGATAGAGAGAGAGGGGATAAGACAGAGAGAGAAAGGAGATAAGAGAGAGAGAGGGGGTGAGAGAGAGAGAGGGGGATAAGAGAGAGGGATAAGAGAGGGAGATGGGGATAAGAGAGATGGATAAGAGAGAGAGCGGGATAAAAGAGAGAGGGGATACGAGAGAGGGATAAGAGAGAAAGAGAGGGATGAGAGAGAGAGGGGATGAGAGAGAGGGGGATGAGAGAGAGAGAGGGGGATAAGAGCGAGAGAGGGGGATGATAGAGAGAGAGAGGGGATGATAGAGAGAGAGGGGATAAGACAGAGAGGGGGGAAATAAGAGAGGGAGAGAGAGAGAGGGATAAGAGGGAGATAAGACAGAGAGAGAGAGGCGATGTGAGAGAGGGGGGGAGAGAGAGGGATAAGAGAGGGAGATGGGGATAAGAGAGATGGATAAGAGAGAGAGCGGGATAAAAGAGAGAGGGGGATAAGAGAGAGGGATAAGAGAGAAAGAGAGGGATAAAAGAGAGAGAGGGATGATAGAGAGAGAGGGGCGATGAGAGAGAGAGAGAGCGAGAGAGGGGGATGAGAGAGAGAGGGGGATGAGAGAGAGAGAGAGGGGGATAAGAGAGAGAGGGATGATAGAGAGAGAGGGATGATAGAGAGAGAGGGGGTGGTGAGAGGGGGATAAGACAGAGAGAGAGGGAGATAAGAGAGGGAGAGAGAGAGAGAGGATAAGAGGGGGATAAGAGAGAGAGAGAGGGGCGATGAGAGAGAGAGAGAGAGAGAGGTGAGAGAGAGGGATAAGAGAGAAAGAGAGGGATAAAAGAGAGAGAGAGGATAAAAGAGAGGGGGATGAGAGAGAGAGGGGGGGATGAGAGAGAGAGAGGGGATAAGACAGAACGGGGGATTAGAGAGAGAGGGGGATGAGAGAGAGAGAGGGGATGAGAGAGAGAGGTAGACAAGAGAGAGAGAAAGAGAGAGAGGGATAAAAAGAGATTGAGAAAGGGGATAAGAGAGAGAGAGAGAGAGAGAGAGATAGAGAGGGGGATGAGAGAGAGGGGGATGATAGAGAGAGAGGGGGTGGTGAGAGGGAGATAAGACAGAGAGAGAGAGAGGGGAGAGAAGAGAGGGAGAGAGAGAGATGGGATAAGAGGGGGATAAGACAGAGAGAGAGAGGGCGATGAGAGAGAGAGAGGGGGGGTGAGAGAGAGAGGGGGTGAGAGAGAGGGATAAGAGAGGGAGATGGGGATAAGAGAGATGGATAAGAGAGAGAGCGGGATAAAAGAGAGAGAGGGGGATGAGAGAGAGAGAGGGGATGAGAGAGAGAGAGGGGATGAGAGAGAGAGGGGGTGGTGAGAGGGGATAAGACAGAGAGAGAGAGAGAGAGAGAGAGGGGCGATAAGAGAGGGAGAGAGAGGGGGATAAGACAGAGAGAGAGGGGGATAAGAGAGAGAGAGAGGGGGATAAGACAGAGAGAGAGGGGGGATAAGAGAGAGAGGGGGAGAGAGGGGGTTGAGAGAGAGAGAGAGGGGTGGTGAGAGCGAGAGACAGGGGATAAGAGAGGGAGAGAGAGGGCGGGTAAGAGAGAGAGAGAGGGATAAGAGAGGGAGAGAGAGATGGGGATAAGAGAGATGGATAAGAGAGAGAGAGAGGGATAAAAGAGAGAGATGGGGATAAGAGAGGGGATAAGAGAGAGGGATAAGAGAGAAAGAGAGGGATAAAAGAGATTGAGAAAGGGGATAAGAGAGAGAGAGAGAGATAGAGAGGGGGATAAGAGAGAGAGAGGGGGATAAGAGAGAGAGGGGGATGATAGAGAGAAAGAGGGAGAGAGATAAAAGAGCGCACTAGCGACTCCTGTGTCGGGCCGGGCGCAGTGCACCAGGTCGCCAGGTGTACGGTGTTTCCTCCGCTGTGAGTTCTGTACATTATATCGTGTTGCTAAGTTCACTTCTCTTTACCCATGGTGTGTCAAAAGGTCAAAGGTGAGTGAGTGGGCCCCTGTGGTTCCAGTAGTTACAATAGCCCTGGGAAAGAGCCAATTAGCTACCGTCCAACAGCTAGCATGACCCCCCACCCTGCTGCACTCAACTGAGAGAGAGAGAGAGAGAGAGAGAGAAGGGGTCTGTTTGTGTAACAGACCCCGCAGAGTTCCAGGACAGCAACACAATTAGACCCAACCAAATCATGAGAAAACAAAACGATTATTACTTGACACATTGGAAAGAATTTAAAAAAAACAGAGCAAACTAGAAGCTATTTGGCCCTAAACACAGAGTGCACAGTGGCAGAATACCTGACCATTGTGACTGACCCAAAATGAAGGAAAGCTTTGACTATGTACAGACTCAGTGAGCATAGCCTTGCTATTGAGAAAGGCAGACCTGGCTCTCAAGAGAAGACAGGCTATGTGCACACTGCTCACAAAATGAGGTGGAAACTGAGCTGCACTTCCTAACTTCCTGCCAAATGTATGACCATATTAGAGACACATATTTCCTCAGATTACAAAGACCCACAAAGAATTTGAAAACAAATACAATTTTAATAAACTCCCATATCTATTGGGTGAAATGTCAGTTTGCCATCCCAGCAGCAAGATCTGTGACCTGTTGCCACAAGAAAAGGACAACCAGTGAAGAACAAACACCATTGTAAATACAACCCATATTTATGTTGATTTATTTTACCTTTTGTACTAACTATTTACACATCATTACAACACTGTATATATACACATAATGACATTTAAAATGTCTTTATTCTTTTGAACTTTTGTAAGTGTAATGTTTACTGATCATTTTTTATTGTTTATTATCTACTTCACATATGTTTCCCATGCCAATAAAGCCCCTTAAATTGAATTGAATTGAGTGAGAGAGAGGATAGAGAGCTCTGGCTGGCTAGGTTGAGGGGCTGCATAATTTGACATTTGATTATCCTGACCCACACACTCTCTTTGTGTTAGAAGTAATGTGTATTGAAGCAGTCCAGCTGCATGCTTGTTGCGATGATGCACAAGGTGTTGTTGTTGTCGTCGTCGTCTTTGGGTAATTTGAGGGGTTGTAATTCCATTCAGGAAACTAAACATTTAGAACTCCTTTCAGCTCCTGAGTTTGATATTTTAATAATATATTGTAACATATAGAAGTAAAATTATACATTACCTTCAAGTATATGACTAATGACTAAAAACAAAGAGTTTGATATATTAATAATATATTGTAACATATATTAAGAGTTTGATATATTAATAATATATTGTAACATATAGTAAGAGTTTGATATATTAATAATATATTGTAACATATATTAAGAGTTTGATATATTAATAATATATTGTAACATATATTAAGAGTTTGATATATTAATAATATATTGTAACATATATTAAGAGTTTGATATATTAATAATATATTATAACATATATTAAGATTTTGATATATTAATAATATATTATAACATATATTAAGAGTTTGATACATTAATAATATATTGTAACATATATTAAGAGTTTGATATATTAATAATATATTGTAACATATATTAAGAGTTTGATATATTAATAATATATTGTAACATATATTAAGAGTTTGATATATTAATAATATATTGTAACATATATTAAGAGTTTGATATATTAATAATATATTGTAACATATATTTACATTTTAGTCATTTAGCAGACACTCTTATCCAGAGCGACTTACAGTAGTGAATGCATACATTTCATTTCATGCATTTTTTTTTGTACTGGCCCCCCGTGGGAATCAAACCCACAACCCTGGCGTTGCACACACCATGCTGGAGTTGCAAACACCATGCTCTACCAACTGAGCCACAAGAGTTTGATGTATTAATAATATATTGTAACATATATTAAGAGTTTGATATATTAATAATATATTGTAACATATATTAAGAGTTTGATATATTAATAATATATTATAACATATATTAAGAGTTTGATATATTAATAATATATTATAACATATATTAAGAGTTTGATATATTAATAATATATTGTAAGGTCTGAGGTTAACACCGGCTTAGGAGATCTTCTACGTTTTGTTCAATGAGATAATATCAGTTAGTTAACATGACCTTTACGATGTATGAAGCCTTTATGTGCTTTATTTGCTTATTTGAAAACATTAATGCTTCAAAATTCCCTAAAAAGTGACGTTTGCTGATGAAGATTATCTCATAGAACAAAACGTAGAAGATCTCCTAAGCCGGTGTTAACCTCTGACCTTATTTTGGCATTTATCTATAAACCCTACAAAAAATATATATCATTTCCCCATAGTCTTTGTCCAACGAGCCATGGCGGAGTTAGTGCCTACAAAAAGATCCCATTACTATTGATCTCTATGGGCCCTGGGCCTGTGGGTGAAAAGCAGTGCACTAGATGGAGAATAGGGTGCCATTTGGGACACAGGTATGGAGGTAGTCAGAGAGGGCATGCTTACCTTGAAAAAGGGTAATATCTTTGACTAGTCCCGGCCCGAACAGCCCTTCCAAAATGCTTTCAAACCCTGCAGGGAAGACAGAGAGAACAACTAAATACAGGATTCAGGTTTGTATTAGACGGGGAGCAAGGTGCACTGGCTCACTTCCACTTACAGTTCTACAGACAGACCCCACCCCCCACACACACACACACACACATACACACACCTTGGCTTTAATTTTCTTTTCTTAAAAGCAAATCCCTTCTTTACCTAATATAACACTGTTAGCTAATGTCACTCACTTTTTATTAACTGTAAATACTGGATTCAGCTGTTGCTTGGCAACCCTGTGAAGTAACGCAAATACATATTGCAGTTTCCTCCGCCCCACACGTCCTTCTTTTCTTCCCTCCTCCCCCTCCCTCCCCTCCCTCTCCTCCACCTCTTCCTCCTCCCCCTCTCCACACTCTCTCTAAAAGGAAAGAGGAGGAGAGGAGAAGAGGAAAAGAAACTGCTTGGTGAAAAAGCTGAGGAGTGAAGATGGGTATAAGAGGTTTAAGGGGGTTGGAGTAGAGAGGTGGGGGTGGTATGGTGTTTGGGAGGGAGTGAGAAAGAGGGAAGCGGAAGGAAGGGAGAGCGGGGGTAACTCGACGGGAGGTTTTGTCCTTCAAGTCAAGCCTACTGTGATGCCAAAGGAAATGCGGGCAGATCAATACCACTTAAAATAAAAGTAGCTTGGTCTCCCAGCCTCTCTTTCGCCTTTGCTCTCCCTCTCTCTTTCCTCTCACTACTTCGCTCTCTTTCTCTCTCTCCCCCTCTCCTCTCCATGCAGGTTAAGAGGCAGAGCTGCTGCTAAGAGGGAGATTAAACTAGCTTTTGGGAACAAGTTAAGCTTAACCCTGGCTGTTATACATCCAGATCTGGACAACGGTTTTTAAGGTGGAGGAAGGGGGGGAGGGGGGGTTATTAGCTCCTGCAGAAGAAGCAGCCGTTCTTCCTGGGGTCCACAAACAACACCAAACAAGACAAGTAACAAAACACTGATACACAAGGACAGCCGCACACATTGAAAATACAACCATCTAGAAACAACACAACTAAAAAAATGTCATTAATAATAGTACAAACAACACAACTAAAACAATGTCATTAATAATAGTACAAACAACACAACTAAAACAATGTCATTAATAATAGTACAAACAACACAACTAAAACAATGTCATTAATAATAGTACAAACAACACAACTAAAACAATGTCATTAATAATAGTACAAACAACACAACTAAAACAATGTCATTAATAATAGTACAAACAACACAACTAAAACAATGTCATTAATAATAGTACAAACACAACTAAAACAATGTCATTAATAATAGTACAAACAACACAACTAAAACAATGTCATTAATAATAGTACAAACAACACAACTAAAACAATGTCATTAATAATAGTACAAACACCACAACTAAAACAATGTCATTAATAATAGTACAAACACCACAACTAAAACAATGTCATTAATAATAGTACAAACAACACAACTAAAACAATGTCATTAATAATAGTACAAACACCACAACTAAAACAATGTCATTAATAATAGTACAAACAACACAACTAAAACAATGTCATTAATAATAGTACAAACACAACTAAAACAATGTCATTAATAATAGTACAAACAACACAACTAAAACAATGTCATTAATAATAGTACAAACAACACAACTAAAACAATGTCATTAATAATAGTACAAACAACACAACTAAAACAATGTCATTAATAATAGTACAAACAACACAACTAAAACAACGTCATTAATAATAGTACAAACAACACAACTAAAACAACGTCATTAATAATAGTACAAACAACACAACTAAAACAATGTCATTAATAATAGTACAAACAACACAACTAAAACAATGTCATTAATAATAGTACAAACAACACAACTAAAACAATGTCATTAATAATAGTACAAACAACACAACTAAAACAATGTCATTAATAATAGTACAAACAACACAACTAAAACAATGTCATTAATAATAGTACAAACAACACAACTAAAACAATGTCATTAATAATAGTACAAACACAACTAAAACAATGTCATTAATAATAGTACAAACACAACTAAAACAATGTCATTAATAATAGTACAAACAACACAACTAAAACAATGTCATTAATAATAGTACAAACAACACAACGTCATTAATAATAGTACAAACACAACTAAAACAATGTCATTAATAATAGTACAAACAACACAACTAAAACAATGTCATTAATAATAGTACAAACAACACAACTAAAACAATGTCATTAATAATAGTACAAACAACACAACTAAAACAATGTCATTAATAATAGTACAAACACCACAACTAAAACAATGTCATTAATAATAGTACAAACAACACAACTAAAACAATGTCATTAATAATAGTACAAACAACACAACTAAAACAATGTCATTAATAATAGTACAAACAACACAACTAAAACAATGTCATTAATAATAGTACAAACAACACAACTAAAACAATGTCATTAATAATAGTACAAACAACACAACTAAAACAACGTCATTAATAATAGTACAAACAACACAACTAAAACAATGTCATTAATAATAGTACAAACACCACAACTAAAACAATGTCATTAATAATAGTACAAACAACACAACTAAAATAATGTCATTAATAATAGTACAAACACCACAACTAAAACAATGTCATTAATAATAGTACAAACAACACAACTAAAACAATGTCATTAATAATAGTACAAACAACACAACTAAAACAATGTCATTAATAATAGTACAAACACCACAACTAAAACAATGTCATTAATAATAGTACAAACAACACAACTAAAACAATGTCATTAATAATAGTACAAACAACACAACTAAAACAATGTCATTAATAATAGTACAAACAACACAACTAAAACAATGTCATTAATAATAGTACAAACACAACTAAAACAATGTCATTAATAATAGTACAAACAACACAACTAAAACAATGTCATTAATAATAGTACAAACAACACAACTAAAACAATGTCATTAATAATAGTACAAACACCACAACTAAAACAATGTCATTAATAATAGTACAAACACCACAACTAAAACAATGTCATTAATAATAGTACAAACAACACAACTAAAACAATGTCATTAATAATAGTACAAACACCACAACTAAAACAATGTCATTAATAATAGTACAAACAACACAACTAAAACAATGTCATTAATAATAGTACAAACACAACTAAAACAATGTCATTAATAATAGTACAAACAACACAACTAAAACAATGTCATTAATAATAGTACAAACAACACAACTAAAACAATGTCATTAATAATAGTACAAACAACACAACTAAAACAATGTCATTAATAATAGTACAAACAACACAACTAAAACAACGTCATTAATAATAGTACAAACAACACAACTAAAACAACGTCATTAATAATAGTACAAACAACACAACTAAAACAATGTCATTAATAATAGTACAAACAACACAACTAAAACAATGTCATTAATAATAGTACAAACAACACAACTAAAACAATGTCATTAATAATAGTACAAACAACACAACTAAAACAATGTCATTAATAATAGTACAAACAACACAACTAAAACAATGTCATTAATAATAGTACAAACAACACAACTAAAACAATGTCATTAATAATAGTACAAACACAACTAAAACAATGTCATTAATAATAGTACAAACAACACAACTAAAACAATGTCATTAATAATAGTACAAACAACACAACGTCATTAATAATAGTACAAACACAACTAAAACAATGTCATTAATAATAGTACAAACAACACAACTAAAACAATGTCATTAATAATAGTACAAACAACACAACTAAAACAATGTCATTAATAATAGTACAAACAACACAACTAAAACAATGTCATTAATAATAGTACAAACACCACAACTAAAACAATGTCATTAATAATAGTACAAACAACACAACTAAAACAATGTCATTAATAATAGTACAAACAACACAACTAAAACAATGTCATTAATAATAGTACAAACACAACTAAAACAATGTCATTAATAATAGTACAAACAACACAACTAAAACAATGTCATTAATAATAGTACAAACAACACAACTAAAACAACGTCATTAATAATAGTACAAACAACACAACTAAAACAATGTCATTAATAATAGTACAAACACCACAACTAAAACAATGTCATTAATAATAGTACAAACAACACAACTAAAATAATGTCATTAATAATAGTACAAACACCACAACTAAAACAATGTCATTAATAATAGTACAAACAACACAACTAAAACAATGTCATTAATAATAGTACAAACAACACAACTAAAACAATGTCATTAATAATAGTACAAACACCACAACTAAAACAATGTCATTAATAATAGTACAAACAACACAACTAAAACAATGTCATTAATAATAGTACAAACAACACAACTAAAACAATGTCATTAATAATAGTACAAACAACACAACTAAAACAACGTCATTAATAATAGTACAAACAACACAACTAAAACAATGTCATTAATAATAGTACAAACAACACAACTAAAACAACGTCATTAATAATAGTACAAACAACACAACTAAAACAATGTCATTAATAATAGTACAAACACCACAACTAAAACAATGTCATTAATAATAGTACAAACACAACTAAAACAATGTCATTAATAATAGTACAAACAACACAACTAAAACAATGTCATTAATAATAGTACAAACAACACAACTAAAACAATGTCATTAATAATAGTACAAACAACACAACTAAAACAATGTCATTAATAATAGTACAAACAACACAACTAAAACAATGTCATTAATAATAGTACAAACAACACAACTAAAACAATGTCATTAATAATAGTACAAACACCACAACTAAAACAATGTCATTAATAATAGTACAAACAACACAACTAAAACAATGTCATTAATAATAGTACAAACAACACAACTAAAACAATGTCATTAATAATAGTACAAACAACACAACTAAAACAACGTCATTAATAATAGTACAAACAACACAACTAAAACAATGTCATTAATAATAGTACAAACACCACAACTAAAACAATGTCATTAATAATAGTACAAACAACACAACTAAAATAATGTCATCATAAGAGTACAAACAACACAACTAATATAAAGAATGTGTGTGTGTGTGTGTGTGTGTGTGTGTGTGTGTGTGTGTGTGTGTCTTCACAGTCCCCACCACTCCATGAAATGTTGAATCTTTTTGTCCAGGTCATGTTGCTGTTTGTTTGAGTAATTAGATAGAAGGACGTTCCGTGTGATCATGGCTCTGTGTAATAATGTGTTGCTGTTTGTTTGAGTAGTGGATGTCACAGACCCAACACCATTGCTATTGGATGTCACAGATCCAACACCATTGCTATTGGATGTCACAGTCCCAACACCATTGCTATTGGATGTCACAGATCCAACACCATTGCTATTGGATGTCACAGATCCAACACCATTGCTATGCACTCTAGTTGGTTGAGTGGTAACCTGGGTCATATTACTCTCTCATGTAAACTTCATGCCTGGTTACAAAGAACACTTCCTTTGATAACTCAAAACCAACACTTCAAATAATATTTTACGCAAACCCACAACCCTAATGTTTCAAGCACCATGCCCTACCAACAGCCACATAGGGCCTAGAGAGAATCAAATCAAAGTTTATTTGTCACGTGCGCCGAATACAACAGGTGAAATGCTTACTTACAGGCTCTAACCAAGTGCAAAAAAGGTATTAGAAGTCCAGCCAAACATGAGCATGTCCTTCTGTTCAGTTCCACACCAAATGAAATAACCTAAGAAACAGAGGCTAAAATGGAAGGCACAGATCAAGACCTGTTTACCACAACTAAGACATAGGACAGCCATACATACTGACGTAAACAAACCACAGTCTGGGGTTTCTGAAGTGCCGGTTTGATTGAACACCAGCCCAAATGTATGTATGTAAGTCCAAATGACCTCTATCATATTGAAGCTGTAGAAAAACAGTAGAGAAACTGTAATCAATACTATATCATTTCCATTCTATGATAGAAGCTATCTGTGGTAGTGCTCCTACTCTGCTCTGTCAGGCTGGCAACTCACCCATTCAGAGTAAACTAAAATACACACACAATCTCTTTCTCTCTCCTCTCTCCACACACACACACACACACAGAGGAAAATAAACAACATCTCATCCACATCCAGGGAGGAATATAACAAGTCCCCATGAAGGCAATCAATTAGAGTCCAGGGAATGGAGTTACACCATGCAGCAAAAGACCTGCTCTAATTATCAAATCAAATGTATTTATATAGCCCTTCTTACATCAGCTGATATCTCAAAGTGCTGTACAGAAACCCAGCCTAAAACCCCAAACAGCAAGCAATGCAGGTGTAGAAGCACGGTGGCTAGGAAAAACTCCCTAGAAAGGCCAAAACCCAATTATGTTATTATCCTTTAGAGGAGGAGAAGAAGGGAAGACAGGGAAAAATGGAGGTGGAGGTGGAGAGAGATAGAGAGACAGACAGACAGACAGACAGACAGACAGACAGACAGACAGACAGACAGACAGACAGACAGACAGACAGACAGACAGACAGACAGAAACAGACAGACAGACAGAGAGAAACAGACAGACAGACAGACAGAGAGAAACAGACAGACAGACAGAGAGAAACAGACAGACAGACAGAAACAGACAGACAGACAGACAGACAGACAGACAGACAGACAGACAGACAGAAACAGACAGACAGACAGACAGACAGACAGACAGACAGACAGACAGACAGACAGACAGACAGACAGACAGACAGACAGAACAGACAGACAGACAGACAGACAGACAGACAGACAGACAGACAGACAGACAGACAGACAGACAGACAGACAGCGAAAGAGACAGAGAGAGAAGTTAGTTAACTTCTGCAGCACTTAGTTCTTATTGTCATAGCCAGAGGATCATACTAAACAGACAGATCAGCATCTCACTAAACCTTCTCTGAACTGAGAACCTAGCAGATCAAAAGAGTGCAGAAGATTGGGGGGGGGCGCTACACTGACAGACAAGGCTGTCACTCCTTTTTTATTCCTATTTTCTTTTCTCCCGTTTTTCTATCATGCCATCCTTCCTCTCCTCTCTCCCTCGGAAGCCTTTAATAGAGGGGCCGTGAATCTCAGGGTGGTGAACAACAGTCTTAACGAGAACTGAATCAATAACAATTATAGATGTGGCGAAGTAGGAGAGAGGGAGAGGGGGAGGAGAGCAAGAAGAGGGGGAAGGGTGACTTAAGGAAGGGAGGAGAGGAGAAAGAGGGAGGGTGGTTAAATTTGTTCCAATTCCCACTAAAGCTCCAAGTTATTTAAAGAGAAGTGGAGAGAGAGAGAGAGAGAGAGAGAGAGAGAGAGCGCTGCACCACAGGTAACTTCAACAAAGCTGTGAACAATCTGAGAGACAAGACAAGGCAAGAAGGGCCTTCTACGCCATCAAAAGGAACATAACATTTGACGTCTTGCTCCCAGACAGACTAAACAACTTCTTTGCTCGCTTTGAGGACAATACAGTGCCACTGACATGGCCCGCTACCAAAACCTGTGGGCTCTCCTTCACCACGGCCAACGTGAGTAAAACATTTAACCGTGTTAACCCTCGCAAGGCTGCCGGCCCAGACGGCATCCCCAGCCGCGTCCTCAGCGCTTCACGCAGACCAGCTGACTGGTGTGTTTACAGACATATTCAATCAATCCTTATCCCAGTCTGCTGTCCCCACATGCTTCAATAGGGCCACCATTGTTCCTGTTCCCAAGAAAGCTAAGGTAACTGAGCTGAATGACTACCGCCCTGTAGCACTCACTTCCGTCATCATGAAGTGCTTTGAGAGACAAGTCAAGGACCATATCACCTCCACCCTACCTGACACCCTAGACCTACTCCAATTTGCTTACCGCCCCAATAGGTCCACAGACGACACAATCGCAATCACACTGCACACTGCCCTAACCCATCTGGACAAGAGGAATACCTATGTAAGAATGCTGTTCATTGATTACAGCTCAGCATTTAACACCATAGTACCCTCCAAACTCGTCATTAAGCTCGAGACCTTGGGTCTCGACCCCTCCCTGTGCAACTGGGTCCTGGACTTTGACGGGCCGCCCCCAGGTGGTGAGGGTAGGAAACAACATCTCCACCCTGCTGATCCTCAACACTGGGGCCCCACAAGGGTGTGTTCTGAGCCCTCTCCTGTACTCCCTGTTCACCCATGACTGCATGGCCATGCACGTATCCAACTCAATCATCAAGTTTGCAGACGACACTACAGTAGTAAGCTTGATTACCAACAACGACGAGACAGCCTACAGGGAGGAGGTGAGGGCCCTCGGAGTGTGGTGTCAGGAAAATAACCTCTCACTCAACGTCAACAAAACAAAGGAGATGATCGTGGACTTAAGGAAACAGCAGAGGGAGCACCCCCCCTTTTAAGTTCCTCGGCGTACACATCACGGACAAACTGAAATGGTCCTCCAACACAGACAGCGTGGTGAAGAAGGCGCAGCAGCGCCTCTTCAACCTCAGGAGGCTGAAGAAATTTGGCTTGTCACCGAAAACACACAAACTGCAAAATCGAGAGCATCCTGTCGGGCTGTATCACCGCCTGGTACGGCAACTGCTCCGCCCACAACCGTAAGGCTCTCCAGAGGGTAGTGAGGTCTGCACAACGCATCACTGGGGGCAAACTACCTGTCCTCCAGGACACCTACACCACCCAATGTCACAGGAAGGCCAAAAAGATCATCAAGGACAACAACCACCCGAGCCACTGCCTGTTCACCCCGCTATCATCCAGAAGGTGAGGTCAGTACAGGTGCATCAAAGCTGGGACTGAGAGACTGAAAAACAGCTTCTATCTCAAGGCCCTCAGACATCACTAACATTGAGTGGCTGCTGCCAACATACTGACTCAAATCTCTAGCCACTTTAATAATTAAAAATTGGATGTAATAAATGTATCACTAATCACTTTAAACAATGCCACTTTATATAATGTTAACATACCCTACATTACTCATCTCATATGTATATACTGTACTCTATACCATCTACTGCATCCTGCCTATGCCACACGGCCATCGCTCATCCATATATTTATATGTACATATTCTTATTCATTCTTTTACACTTGTGTGTATAAGGTAGTTGTTGTGAAATTGTTAGATCACTTGTTAGATATTACTGCACAGTCAGAACTAGAAGCACAAGCATTTCGCTACACTCGCGTTAACATCTGCTAACCATGTGTATGTGACCAATCAAATTTGATATGGTCAAATCCGGAAACTATCATTTCGAAAAACAAAACGTTTATTCTTTCAGTGAAATACGGAACCGTTCCGTATTTTATCAAACGGGTGGCATCCATAAGTCTAAATATTGCTGTTACATTGCACAACCTTCAATGTTATGTCATAATTAAGTATAATTCTGGCAAATTAGTTCGCAACGAGCCCTGGGCCCCAAACTGTTGCATATACACTGACTCTACATGCAATGAACGCAACAGAAGTGACACAATTTCCCTAGTTAATATTGCCTGCTACAATATATTTATTTTAACTAAATATGCAGGTTTAAAAATATATACTTCTGTGTATATAAAAGAAACTGTGTTTTTTTCTTGAATGCGCATTTGTTAAATCATCATACGTTTGGAAAAGTAGGCTGTGATTCGATGATATATTAACAGGCACCGCATTGATTATATGCAACGCAGGACAAGCTAGTTAACCTAGTAATATCATCAACCATCTGTAGTTAACTAGTGATTAAGTGAAGATAGATTGTTTTTTATAGGATACATTTAATGCTAGCTAGCAACTTACCTTGGCTCCTTGCTGCACTTGAGTATCAGGTGGTCAGCCTGCCACAGTTTCCTCGTGGAATGCAATGTAATCGGCGTCCAAAATTGCTGATCACCGATTGTTATGAAAACTTGAAATCGTCCCTAATTATTCGGCCATGCCTATTAATAGGTCGACCTCTAATTTCTTTATGGCGCAACAAACTAGAGAGGAAATACAGGACCATTTCTTTATGGAGCAACTAACTAGAGAGGAAATACAGGACCATTTCTTTATGGAGCAACAAACTAGAGGGGAAATACAGGACCATTTCTTTATGGAGCAACAAACTAGAGGGGAAATACAGGAACATTTCTTTATGGAGCAACAAACTAGAGGGGAAATACAGGACCATTTCTTTATGGAGCAACAAACTAGAGGGGAAATACAGGACCATTTCTTTATGGAGCAACAAACTAGAGGGGAAATACAGGAACATTTCTTTATGGAGCAACAAACTAGAGGGGAAATACAGGACCATTTCTTTATGGAGCAACAAACTAGAGGGGAAATACAGGACCATTTCTTTATGGAGCAACAAACTAGAGGGGAAATACAGGACCATTTCTTTATGGAGCAACTAACTAGAGAGGAAATACAGGACCATTTCTTTATGGAGCAACTAACTAGAGAGGAAATACAGGACCATTTCTTTATGGAGCAGCAAACTAGAGAGGAAATACAGGACCATTTCTTTATGGAGCAACTAACTAGAGGGGTGTCACGTCCTGACCAGTAATAGGGGTTATTTGTTATTGTAGTTTGGTCAGGACGTGGCAGAGGGTATTTGTTTTATGTGGTTCGGAGTGGTGGTTTGTTTAGTAGGGTATTTGATTTATGTATTCCGGGGGTTTTTGGGCACTGTTATATGTTAGTGTATTTCTATGTTCTGTCTTTCGTATTTCTATGTTTTGTTAATTGGGGTTGGACTCTCAATTGGAGGCAGGTGTTTTCTAGTTGCCTCTGATTGAGAGTCTATATATAGGTGTGTGTTTGTTGAGTTCTTTGTGGGAGATTGTTCTGTGTATAGCCTTGTGCCTTACCAGCCTGTGAATAGTCGTTGTGTTTTCTTTGTGTACGTGTTTATTTTGGTTCTCCTTCTTGTCCGTTAATAATAAAGAAGATGAGTGCACATTTCCCCGCTGCATTTTGGTCTTATTCCGACGACAGCCGTTAACAAGGGGAAATACAGGACCATTTCTTTATGGAACAACAAACTAGAGAGGAAATACAGGACCATTTCTTTATGGAGCAACTAACTAGAGAGGAAATACAGGACCATTTATTTTATTTTCTTCTTAAAAGAGATGGCGCAAACTTAATAAAGCATATCGCCTGAAAAAGAAACATGTTTTTTGTTTTTTAAAACTGTCACAGAATAGAGAAAAGGCTACCTACGGCTGGGGCTGATAAATTTTGCTCTTCACCACAACACACAAACAGTAGCCCCTTTGTCAATCGACAAGGTCGTCAAAACTATCAATTGAAAAACAAATTCAAAACTCCTTCAAAACCATCTCTGTTCATAAAATGGTAAGCATGTACCGCTTATTTCAGCCATCAGAGTCCATTCACTTTAGATGGTTCTATAACCATAACTTCTCAGAACCTTCTCCTTCTAAAGTCCATTTATTCACATTCTGGAGAATTCCTGACAATAGGGTCAATACATTACGGAATGTTAGATTAGTGCGGAGCCACAATGCACAGCGAGGATTCCACAGAATATCAGAAGTATGACCTTGCCCTTAGTGTAGACCATGGTCAGGTAGCTTCGCATTCACTCACAAAAACCCTCAATACACCTTTTTAAAAGTTGTAATTGCAGTCCTTTTCCAAAGCATGTTCCTCCTTTCTGTTTGGGGAATAGAGGATGGAGGCATTGAATCTGTAGAAACTGTAGAATCTCATAGAATCTTTAGAATCTCATAGAAAACTGTAGAATCACTAGAATCACGATTGTACTGTTTTTTGTTCATTCAGCACCTTGGGCTCACTCAGAGACGTTGCGATTCACCGCCGCGGGCGGAACAGAACGGAGGACACCTTCTGTTGATGTTTAGCTGCGGCGCCAGGCGAGGAAGTGGTCGACGGGGTCATGGGTATTTTACCCAAACATTTCAGAGATGGCAAGGCGAGCAGGCGGGAGAAAACGGTTGGGGATTTGAGATGTGTGAAATGTGTGGACATCCAACTCTTTCTATTGAAAACTGACAGCAACACATAACACTAGCAATAACTACAGAGATGGGGGGGTTATCAATTCAGAGAAAACCCCAAAAACTTCAACACAATAACAGAATATTAAACTGAGTTTATGGTCAACGTTTGGTAGAGATATAGGTCTATAAAATATACAACTAAACGATACTCAATGCAAAGCTTTAGGGGGAAAAGCAGGACACTTTCAAAGGTAGCAAGGTTGAGAAGTAGTGGGTTAATTTCAGCTGTGTTGCCTGACCAGACAGTTATTTTTTACATTTAACCTTTATTTAACTAGGTAACTCAGTTAAGAACAAATTCTTGTTTACAATGATGGCCTACAAAGATTGAACAATCTAACTCCTAAATTGAGAACAACATTATTTTAGAACACCCACAATGTGACTGCCAATACCATGTTTACTCTTAATCACTAACGCCCACACACTCCAAAATCCTGAGCGACACGGTGAGCTGATTAGGAACAAAGGAGGAGTTAAGAAAGAAAGGAAAATAAAACAATGAATACTAATTGTAAAAAAAAAAAAACATGTTTTCTATTCTAGGTGAGAGAAAAGTAGAATTTATACATAATGATAATTGTTTTTCATAATGAATCAGATGTGTTTTGTATGCCAGACTGCGAGCAAAGCCACAGAATGTACACCAAATTAGTTTTTTCTGTCATTAATTTAAAATGTCCCTTGAAATTACCAATTGCTCTAAGTTGTTTTAGAACATTCTACAATGTTGCTTAGTGACACCAGACTCGATCGTTCCATATCTATGAATTAGACCCACCCTCTATTCCTCCTTTTCTCTTTCTCTTTCCGTCTTCAGCTCCTTCATAAACACTTCACCACTCATTTTGATTTGTTATATTTGGCCGGTAAAGGAAAATGTTACGTTTATTAGGAGCAAAATGTATTTAAAATAGTTCCTCAAAAGCTCAAAATCTAAGAGAATGACAAACTATCACACACACACACACACACACACACACACACATCCCAAAAATCTAAATCAAATCACATTTACTTATAAAGCCCTTTTAACATCATTAGATGTAACAAAGTGCTATACAGATCCCAGGCTCCATCTAACAACAGAGAACAGTGTTTGAGTGGGAGCTGTGCAGACAGCATTAGTTACACTGAGAGACTGGGTTAAACAACCTCATTTAACATTCTCTTGACCCAGATTTAGACTGTATAAAAGCACTGTCTGTCCAAGAAAATGACAGAGAGGGGGAAAGAGAAAGAGCGAGTGGGGGAGAGAGAGACAGAGAGAAAGAGAGAAAGAAAGGGGAAAGAGAGAGAGAGCGTAGCAGCAGCAGTAGTAGTAGCAGTAGTAGTAGTAGTAGTAAAGTAGCAGCAGTAGTAGTAGTAGCAGTAAAGTAGCAGCAGCAGTAGTAGTAGCAGTGGTAGTAGTGGTGGTAGTAAAGTGGCAGCAGTAGTAGTAGTAGCGGTAAGTAGCAGCAGCAGTAGTGGTAGCAGCAGCAGTAGTAGTAGTAGCAGCGGCAGTAGTGGTAGTAGTAGCAGTAGTAGTGGTAGCAGTAGCAGCAGTAGTAGTGGTAGCGGTAGCAGTAGCAGCAGCAGTGGTAGCAGCAGTAAAGTAGCAGCAGCAGTGGTAGCAGCGGTGGTGGTAGCAGCAGCAGTGGTAGTAGCAGTAGCAGTAGCAGCAGCAGTAGTAGCAGCAGTAGTAGTAGCAGCAGCAGTAGTAGCAGCAGCAGCAGTAGTAGCAGTAGCAGCACTAGTAGCAGTAGCAGCACTAGTAGCAGCAGTAGTAACAGCAGCAGTAGTAGCAGCAGTAGCAGTAGTAGCAGTAGCAGCACTAGTAGCAGCAGTAGTAACAGCAGCAGTAATAGCAGCAGCAGTAGTAGTAGCAGTAGTAGCAGCAGTAAACTAGCAGCAGTAGTAACAGCAGCAGTAACAACAGCAGTTGTAGTAGCAGCAGCAATAGTAGCAGTAGTAGCAGCAGCAGCAGTAGTAGCAGCAGTAGTAGTTGTAGCAGCAATAGTAGTAGTAGCAATAGTAGTAGTAGTAACAGCAGCAGCAGTAGTAGTAGTAGTAGTAGTAGTAGCAGCAGCAACAGTAGTAGTAGTAGCAGCAGCAGTAGTAGTAGTAGCAGCAGCAGTAGTAGTAGTAGCAGCAGCAGTAGTAGTAGTAGTAGTAGGAGCAGCAGCAATAGTAATAGCAGTAGCAGCAGTAGCAGTACTGGAGAGCAGAAGTACATCCAATTTAGGCTGGCAGGACCTTGGCCACCCAGGGGAGCTTTCAGTCAGTCAACAATCCCCAAATACATCCAGGAGTACAGGAGGGGCCATATTCAGCTCACTATAGGCTGATATAATGCTGATGGATATGTATTAATTGATGAATGTGGGGGGGGGGGGGTTAAGCTTTTATTTTATTATTTCATTGTGATTAAAGACAGAGGAAAGGCTTGACTAAGCACCAAATATATACAGCTCTCCCCCCAGACAACTTCCTACAATACTCTGTCATGGCTTTTGGGATGCGGAATGCACCTGCCACTTTCCAACAACTGGTTAGCTCCGTATTAGCTGGCGTTCCCAATTGTAGTGCCTACCTTGATGATCTAGTGATTTATTCATCTGAGTAGTCAGATCTTGTTAACTCTCTAAAAGCAGTATGTGAACATTTGGCAGCTGCTTCTCTAACCCTGAACTTGGCAAAGTGCGAGTTAGGTAACAGTGGCCTTCCCAATCTCGGCAAAGAGTTCAGCCATGGACAGGTGCGTCCTGTTGATGCCAAGGTCTTGGCCAACCTACCACCAGACGAGAGATACGCCGCTTTTTAGGGATGGTTGGCTAATTTCTCTGCGGTATTTGCTCCATTGACCGATTTGCTCAGTCCGGCTAGATCGTTTGTGTGGTCCCCGGATTGTAAGGTAGCTTTTGATACTGCTAAAGCACCCTTATGTAATAGCCCTGTACTTGCTACTCCGGACTTTGAACCACCGTTTAAACTTGAGGTAGATGCTAGTGCCAGAGGTGCTGGTACTGTTCTACTGCAGCAGGACAAGAGTGGACTGGATCATCCTGTGTTATTTTTCACAGAAGTTTAACAAATGTCAGGCTAACTATGCAACCATCGAGCAAGAAGCTCTAGCTTTGTTGTTAGCTCTGAAATACTTTGAAGTATATATTGGTTCCAGTGCCCTACCAGTGATAGTATATACTGACCATAACCCCTTAGTGTTTCTCCACCGTATGTACAACCAGAACCAGCGCCTTATGCGATGGGCGCTTATTGTGCAAAATTATCATTTGGAGATCCGTCACAAAAAGGGTTCTGATAATGTACTGGCAGATGCTTTGTCTCGTGTTTAAAAATGTATGATTTTTGTATGTCTCGTTAGGGTTGCCTTTGCTCGTTGAACTTGTTGGTATTCTTTGTAAATACTTTGGTCGCAATCCTTAAAGGTTTGTTCTTTTAAGGGTGGGAGTGTTACGGATACAGGTATCCTGTGTGTATTTGTTTTCTTTCCTTCTGCCCTAGTCACAGGTGGCAGTCATCAGTCGCCAGTCATCAGTCGCCAATCTGAAGACACACCTGCTCCTTTTCCCTTACCCAATCACATCCCCTTTCCCTTGGTTTAAAAGAAACCCAATCAGTTGTCTCTGGAGCTATCTCTCTTTTGTTTTTGCGCCTACATCTCACATTGTCCATTATCATGTGAGTATGTATTGCTGTTTGTTTGTTGGTGGGAAAAGGGGATACCAAGCCAAGTCGCCCTTGGGCATACATTACCCGTAGGAAAACTTTGTCTAAGTACCCTAGTTAGAACTGGGCGGACCACCCAGTGTATTTTATTGGTTAGTTAGCTAGCTATTCATGAAACAGGTAAGACTAGCTTAGTTTAAAAAATATCCTTGAGTCCAGCTCAGCACTCCCACCCCTCACCGTGTGTTTGAACAATAAACCTTAAGTGTTTGACGGTAGGTTTAGGTTGTCCGTTGTTTTTAGTTCTCACTGTTCCTTTTCACTGTTATGATTTGCATGGGATATGTTACGGGTCTCGTTTCCATCCCCCCTAGACTGCAGGGCCAAAGGGGTTCGTAACAATTACTATAAAGCCGAACACTCACAGGGGCTTCACAGACAGATGTGTAACATCTAGATCAGGTTATTTCGAGAAGAGAGAACTCCTAAACAATAGTCTATCTAGTATCTACGTATCTACGCTTATCCCTCCCATAGCAGGCATTATCATATTTTTGGGGGAGAAGGTTTAGAGGTTAAACCTCTTTTAGGGCACGTGCTCCGCTTTGACCACACACACACACACACACACGGAGAAAGAGAGGCCACGTGGGTTACTGACATTCCTGAGGAGATTTAAGTGTAGGATGAGATGATACAGGGAGGGGCGGTCGGACACACAAAAGGCTGTTCTGTTTACAGTAATAAAGCTGTATTCAGGTGGCTGGGTTGTGAGGCTAGCATAAGGAGAGGTCAGGAATAATCTACCCTCTTCCATTTCTTCCATCTGGAGCGCTGTCTATGAATTTGAGAGAGTGGTTACCTTTCCCTAACCCCATCTCTCAGCTGTATACCAAAACAAGCGGTGGGGCTGCCGTTTTTTGCGAAAAAGATAGATTTTTTTTTTTTTTAACCCTAGTGGTAGAAAGAGAGGTCTACACTATTGACAACTGAATACTTCAGGTCTATACAACGCAACAACTACTGAACAATACTAAGAATGTTCTGGTTCATTCTCTTAGCCTACTTCTTGAAGACACCTTTCCTCAGAAGGATTTCACATACAGATGTAGGATCTTCATTTGATCACCGTTCTGTTGCTGAGAATGTTCCTGCACAGCAGGAAATGCAAACGTGTAGCGTATTCGTGGTTTAAAAAGGCCTCTGACATTTTAAAGTGGAAATTGCAAACTTTAGACTTGATTTGCCCTAATGTAAAAAATATCAACCCCTACAAGAAATGTCCATTAATTATAACCCACATAACAATGAACATTTCATGTAGCTACAGGATTATTTTCCTGCTGTAGCAAACTAACTCAAATGAAGAATCTACATCTGTAGATTTCACTGGTATATGAAACCGAACACAACAGCCAAATATCACAGTGCAGACGACGAACAGAATATAATGGAGACCACCTCTGAAAGAGATTACTGAACAGGAAAAATAGCAAAAAAGGCGGCAATCGAGCTCCTTGACACAATGGTGAGCCGAACCGACAGAAAGCCACACAAATATAGATATTATTATACACAAATGGCACCCCATTCCCTATGTAGTGCACTACATTTGACCAGGGTCCATAGGGCTAGTATGTAACGTAGCGTTCTACATACGGTAACATTTGGGACGCAGCCGTGAGCTCTCCCCTTTTACAACTTAAAAAAAGATGGAGTTGAATATCTCTTTGTGAATGTAAGGTTTCTATAGGATACCGTTTTATTATTGTCAGTTACACTGGGAGATAGAAAACGGTTCAATTCATCAACAGTGCAATGCTAGAAGAGAATGTTTTCTCTAGCTTGCTTACGGCTAAAAGGTACAATGCTAGGTGATACAGACACATTGTGGAGCCTGTCAGAGACTTGTGACAGACAAAGAAATGTGAAGCTTCACAGAAAATAACAATATATATCATATGAAAGAGAGGGGGAGAGAGATGAGAGGGAGGGGGAGGGAGGGAGAGAAAGAGAGAGACAGAATAAGCAACTCGAAGGTATGGTTTTTAGTCAATTTCACTAGCTAGGAATGAAGCTATAATTGTAGGAGATTTGGAAATGGAAGACGGCATTTTGAATGGGGCTCTAATCCCGCCTGAAGCCAGGGTGGGTAAATTGCACTGTGTGTTGATACCGCTGTGTGTGTGTGTGTGTGTGTGTGTGTGTGTGTGTGTGTGTGTGTGTGTGTGTGTCAGCAGTGGAGCATCCAGAGAAAAGAGAAAAGCTCAAGAATTAAAACATCAGCATTTAAATTCCACAGACACACAGCCACCAGGGATTCTGATAGGTGAGAGGCAGATAGAGAACACTAGGGCATTAACCATCACATGGACCGTCACATGTATGGATTTCCTTGTAACCCCGCGAACGCAACATTTATACACTTTAAACTATTGTAAGTTAGTTTGACAACTTCAGGCTACTTTTTTTATTAGCATTTCATTGAATGTATTGGTTTGATAAATAGGTCAGTGTGGTCTTCTATTGAGAGAGAAAGGAGACATTCATTCCATCCAATGATCACGTGATTCAGCTTTTAGGTTTCACATCGTCTTGAGAAATATGGAGAGATGAGCAGAATCATCACCATTAACCTTCTACACACACACACACACACACACACACAAATAACGTGCCAGTTTGGCCATAGAAATGTGCTCACATTCTCCGCCTCCCAAAACAAAGGAAGCCATGACAAACTGTCACAAAGACACACATACTGTATGCTTTCTCACTTCTGCTCTTCTCTCCTCTTATCATATATGTTTTTCACATGAAGTTGCTAATTGTCATTAGCCAGACAAAGACATCATTCCCAGGCAGGGAGATCCTTACAGACAGACAGAGACAGGCAGACAGGAACTAATGCACTACACACAAATATTTTTACAACTAACCCATGATAGATAGACCAGAGTCTGTAATTTGGATACAGAAAATTGTATGGAGATCAAATGTTTAATCGATGAGAAAAAAATCTATTTCTGCCAAAATCGATTTTGCGCCTTCTCCTCACTGCCGGCCACTGGGCTTCCTCTCATCACCATATTTGGTAGTGAGTGGAAACGCCAACAGGATGCTTCAGATGTACACATCCGGTGAAACATCTGGCTCATTGTTCTATCTGTGCTACAGCTGCTAAGAGGACCGAAATCCCCCTCTTTCAATCTCTTCCTGTCCATTTATCTACTTTCTTTTTTCTCTACTTTCTCTTTCTTTCTCTCTTTCACAAAATTATAAAACACAAACTACTTTAGAGGTAAAACATAATAGTCGACCCTTAACTCTGAACAACATAAAAAAATATATGAAATCACAGAGTCACTCTAGCAATTACAAACACAAGCACACGCACACACAAAGAGAGAACCCTAAGTTAGATAATGTACCTCCAATTTGGCCAAAGAGGCTGTTACAGTGAGGGGTCATTACGTGTTTTGAGAGGTTGGAGGCTTTTAGTCACAAAGGAATAATAGCTGTATTAAACCATCTAGTTCCCCTGCTAGAAGAAACCCTGTGTTTTACCAGGAGACTGGAGAGTCCAGGTCTCAACTAGAAAGGCTCAGTAAAGACAGTAAAGCCTTTCAACCTGACCCAGAGAGGGAGGGAGAGTGAAGGAGAGGGAGAAAGGAGAGAGAGAGGGAAAATGTGAGTGAGTGAGTGAGTGAGTGAGTGAGTGAGTGAGTGAGTGAGTGAGTGAGTGAGTGAGTGAGTGAGTGAGTGAGTGAGTGAGTGAGTGAAGACAATGCTAGCCAGAAAAAAAATCCCAAATTCCAGTGAGGGAGGTGTGTGCATTGGGTGGGGGATATGATATACAAAGACATAGATGCCGTTTATTTAAATACGGCATCAACCAATTAAAGCCTGACTGGGATTAAGACTCATCATCAGCATACAGGCCTTTAGTTAAAAAACGTGTGGTCTGAAAGACTGTTTACTAGGCCTCTTCTGTAACGCCCTGGCCATAGAGAGGGGTTTTTGTTCTTTATTTTGGTTAGGCCAGGGTGTTACATTGGGTGGGCGTTCTATGTTCTTTTTTTCTAGGTTGGTTTGTTTCGTTGATTTTGGCCGTGTGGCTTCCAATCAGGCACAGCTGTAGTTTGTTGTTGCTGATACACATAAGTAGGCTGTTTTTCCTTTGGGTTTTTGTGGGTGATTGTTTCTGTCTAGTGCTTTCTGTTTAGTTTTTGTACCTAGCAGAACTGTAGGCTGTCGTTCTTTTTTTCGTGTTTGTTTATAGTGTTTCTATTAATTAACTATTTAATATGAATACACATCCTCTGCTGCACCTTGGTCTCCTACTTTCACCGACGACAGCCGTTACATCTTCAGGGATTCAGCATGGGATTTGAGATGCCCCTCTCTGCCAGTCACCGTCAGCAAACAAACAGAACGAAACACTGTGTGTGCGGGCGTGTTTGTGTGTGAGTGTCGGCCTCAAACATAAACAAAAATATGTTTCATCCATATATCCATCATTTGGACATGTGTTATTGTTATTCACAGGTGGAACACAACCCCCAGAACATCCTATGACTTGTGAGAAAGAACACAACATCCTATGACTTGTGAGAAAGAACAATGAACACTATTTTACTACAGAGTCAGCTAGGGTAGTATGCAGTCTAAGGCTAAGCATCATCACTTTACACACACACACACACACTAGGGATGTGCATGGCTATTCAAATATACACGTGACATTGTTACATACAAGGATATACAGTGCCTTCAGAAAGTATTCACATCCACATTTTGTTGTGTTACAGTCTGACTTTAAAATTGATTTCATTTACCTTTTGTGTCATCGGCCAACACACAATGCCCCATAATGTCAAAGTGGAATTATGTTTTTAGAAACGTTTACAAATTCATTTCAAATTAAATTACAGCTGTAATCGCCGCCAAAGGTGATCCTGGCATGTACTGTATTGACTCAGGGGTGTGAATATTTACGTAAATGAGATTTCTGTATTTCATTTTCAATACATTTGCAAAGAAATTCTAAAAACATTCCATTATGGGCCACTGTGTGTAGATGGGTAGAGAGAAACAAATCTATTCAATCCATGTTGAGTTCAGGCTGTAACAACAAAATGTGGAATAAGTCAAGGGGTATGAATACTTTCTGAAGGCACTGTACCGTGACATTTCAAAGGATTCATTTAATAAAAACAACAAGCGTTCGTTTTAAAGATGAACGCCCCAGAAGAATACCGGCAGCCGCCTGGCAGCCTTCACCGTGTGTAGCCTGTTGTTTACGTTGGCCGACCAACGCGTCAGAGAGGCTCAACGTGTAGCAAGTGGAGTGACAGTTCACGAACGCAATGCAAGATGGAATAAAATGGACGGAATTAAAAGTTAGCGAAATGAGAAAGAGTAGGCTACAACGAGCAACCAACAGGTAGACGGTAGTTTTATCTGAATGGGGCTGGGGAGAAAGTGCAGAGTGTGGCCTCAATTAGCTAGCTAGCTAACGGTTACTGTACCACTAACTGAATGTTGCTCTGCCCGGACCACCGCTCATGTACATTTCACCAGCAGGCCTGTGGTCTCATCAGTCTTCTCAAGTACCCCCTGTGGATAGGCCAAGTACCCCCGGGGGTCCTGGTATCCCCGGTTGGGAACCACTGTTCTAGGCTACTCCAGTCAAGACAGACACTGTTATATGGGATGCTAAATAACATCGTTGCTGCTACAACTTAGCAACTCTTAGCTATGAGCCGTGTTGCCTTGGCTAACGTTACTTTGTCGTTCTGTCTCTCTCTCCCCCTCTGTCTGCTCAGATTGCTCCCATCCCACACACACTGACCCCTCCAAAGCTGCAATAGAGCGCCAGCCTCTCTCCCCCTCTGTCTGCTCAGATTGCTCCCATCCCACACACACTGACCCCCCAATGCTGCAATAGAGCACCAGCCTCTCTCCTCACAAAGCAGTGCTCAGGTTTAAAACTGAAGTAAAACAACAAAAAAACATGCTCATTTTTTTTTTTTTGAAACAATGTATTTTGAACATCCTATACTATTGGAATAGTGCATGATGAAATAACCCCCATCCCTAACACACACAAACAATACTCTAAATGCAAGCCAGAAGCCAGGCGGAGCAGACCGGCTGCTTTAGAAAACAGACAAATACATTCCTCGAAAACATTGGAGGGTATTAAGGTGGAGAGAAAAAATCCCCAAATTCCTGTGAAATCCCTGTTTGAAATAAGAGCGGTGAAAGGCCGCGCAGCTTTAAGGAAAACCCTGTGATGAGCACATCATCTGAACCCATTTTGGAGCAGCTAGCTGAGTGTGTGAGTGTGTTGAATAAGGGGGCCAAGGCACGTGCCACACACACACACACAGCAGTATAAACAGATGAAAACGTATGGCTACTTTTAACTCTGACACTCTGAAAACCACACACACACACGGTGTGTGTGCCCTGGCAGAAGTTACACAAGACGCGATCTCTATTTCACTTTCACAAATCAAAGGCTGTTATAGTCTTCCGCTTGGTAATGTGGAGAGAGAGAGACTGTGGGGGGAGAGAGAGAGAGAGACTGTGGGGGAGAGAGAGAGAGAGACTGTGGGGGAGAGAGAGAGAGACTGTGGGGGGAGAGAGAGAGAGAGAGACCGTGGGGGGGAGAGAGAGAGAGAGAGACCGTGGGGGGAGAGAGAGAGAGAGAGAGACCGTGGGGAGAGAGAGAGAGAGAGACCGTGGGGGAGAGAGAGAGAGAGAGACCGTGGGGGGAGAGAGAGAGAGAGACCGTGGGGAGAGAGAGAGACCGTGGAGAGAGAGAGAGACCGTGGGGGAGGAGAGAGAGAGAGAGAGACCGTGGGGGAGGAGAGAGAGAGAGAGAGACCGTGGGGAGGAGAGAGAGAGAGAGAGACCGTGGGGGAGGAGAGAGAGAGAGAGAGACCGTGGGGAGGAGAGAGAGAGAGAGACCGTGGGGAGGAGAGAGAGAGAGAGAGAGAGACCGTGGGGAGGAGAGAGAGAGAGAGAGAGAGACCGTGGGGAGGAGAGAGAGAGAGAGAGAGACCGTGGGGAGGAGAGAGAGAGAGAGAGACCGTGGGGGAGGAGAGAGAGAGAGACCGTGGGGGAGGAGAGAGAGAGAGAACCGTGGGGGAGGAGAGAGAAAGAGACCGTGGGGGAGGAGAGAGAAAGAGACCGTGGGGAGGAGAGAGAAAGAGACCGTGGGGAGGAGAGAGAGAGAAAGACCGTGGGGAGGAGAGAGAGAGAAAGACCGTGGGGAGAGAAAGAGAGAAAGACCGTGGGGGAGAGAAAGAGAGAGAGACCATGGGGGGAGAGAAAGAGAGAGAGACCATGGGGGAGAGAAAGAGAGAGAGACCATGGGGGAGAGAGAGAGAGAGAGAGACCATGGGGGAGAGAGAGAGAGAGAGACCATGGGGGAGAGAGAGAGAGAGACCATGGGGGAGAGAGAGAGAGACCATGGGGGGGAAGAGAGAGAGAGACCATGGGGGAAGAGAGAGAGAGACCATGGGGGAAGAGAGAGAGAGACCATGGGGGGAGAGAGAGAAAGACCATGGGGGAGAGAGAGAAAGACCATGGGGGGAGAGAGAGAAAGAGAGAGACTGTAGAAGGAACCCACTAACTGTAACATCTAATATAGACTCTTCACACAGATCCAGTGCAGCAGATGGTTTTGTGAATGTCATGAACATGAGATAATATTAGCTGTGATAGGCAGAAATACCTTGATATCTGTCTGGAGATACAACAGTAGTACTGGGGGGGTCTCAGTGGGTTGGCGCGTGGTGCTGGAAACAAAAAGGTTGTGGGTTCGTGGACAGATAGTTGGCTGTCAGAGTGAGACACAGGCAGGGTGAGACACAGTCAAGCAGCAACAGTGGGTGAGAAGAGAGGGGAGCACAGTAAGGAGATCTTTGTGGGTGCTGTTGGGGGGGAGGGGGGGCTATAAGGTCTGTAAGCGTCCTCCATTCAAAACATCAGGACCTATATACAGTAACACAGCCTAATTTAACTGAACCATTCCCTAAAACCCCATCCAGCCTAATTTAACTGAACCATTCCCTAAAACCCCATCCAGCCTAATTTAACTGAACCATTCCCTAAAACCCCATCCAGCCTAATTTAACTGAACCATTCCCTAAAACCCCATCCAGCCTAATTTAACTGAACCATTCCCTAAAACCCCATCCAGCCTAATTTAACTGAACCATTCCCTAAAACCCCATCCAGCCTAATTTAACTGAACCATTCCCTAAAACCCCATCCAGCCTAATTTAACTGAACCATTCCCTAAAACCCCATCCAGCCTAATTTAACTGAACCATTCCCTAAAACCCCATCCAGCCTAATTTAACTGAACCATTCCCTAAAACCCCATCCAGCCTAATTTAACTGAACCATTCCCTAAAACCCCATCCAGCCTAATTTAACTGAACCATTCCCTAAAACCCCATCCAGCCTAATTTAACTGAACCATTCCCTAAAACCCCATCCAGCCTAATTTAACTGAACCATTCCCTAAAACCCCCATCCAGCCTAATTTAACTGAACCATTCCCTAAAACCCCATCCAGCCTAATTTAACTGAACCATTCCCTAAAACCCCATCCAGCCTAATTTAACTGAACCATTCCCTAAAACCCCATCCAGCCTAATTTAACTGAACCATTCCCTAAAACCCCATCCAGCCTAATTTAACTGAATCATTCCTACAGTCCAAAGGTGAGTGTGTGTTTGAGAGGTGACAAGCAGATTGATATGGTTAACAGCTACCTTTGACCCACAACAAAATATTAAACTGTTTTACCTTACACCTGTTTCTTCACACACACACACACACACAGACCCCCACACACACACACTTCCTGTTCTGGCAAACAATATTTTGCGTAATAACACAGTGGTATTACTGTATAATAAAAATTGTAACTGTATTAGAACGAATACAACCTAATTCCGTGATTTTATCTTTCTGCACCAGTCAGAATCTAACCACGGGTCAGACACACCAGTCAGAATCTAACCACGGGTCAGACACACCAGTCAGAATCTAACCACGGGTCAGACACACCAGTCAGAATCTAACCACGGGTCAGACACACCAGTCAGAATCTAACCACGGGTCAGACACACCAGTCAGAATCTAACCACGGGTCAGACACACCAGTCAGAATCTAACACGGGTCAGACACACCAGTCAGAATCTAACCACGGGTCAGACACACCAGTCAGAATCTAACCACGGGTCAGACACACCAGTCAGAATCTAACCACGGGTCAGACACACCAGTCAGAATCTAACCACGGGTCAGACACACCAGTCAGAATCTAACCACGGGTCAGACACACCAGTCAGAATCTAACCACGGGTCAGACACACCAGTCAGAATCTAACCACGGGTCAGACACACCAGTCAGAATCTAACACGGGTCAGACACACCAGTCAGAATCTAACCACGGGTCAGACACACCAGTCAGAATCTAACCACGGGTCAGACACACCAGTCAGAATCTAACACGGGTCAGACGCACCAGTCAGAATCTAACACGGGTCAGACGCACCAGTCAGAATCTAACACGGGTCAGACGCACCAGTCAGAATCTAACACGGGTCAGACGCACCAGTCAGAATCTAACACGGGTCAGACGCACCAGTCAGAATCTAACCACGGGTCAGACACACCAGTCAGAATCTAACCACGGGTCAGACACACCAGTCAGAATCTAACCACGGGTCAGACACACCAGTCAGAATCTAACCACGGGTCAGACACACCAGTCAGAATCTAACCACGGGTCAGACACACCAGTCAGAATCTAACCACGGGTCAGACACACCAGTCAGAATCTAACCACGGGTCAGACACACCAGTCAGAATCTAACCACGGGTCAGACGCACCAGTCAGAATCTAACCACGGGTCAGACACACCAGTCAGAATCTAACCACGGGTCAGACACACCAGTCAGAATCTAACCACGGGTCAGACACACCAGTCAGAATCTAACTTATACAATTATAAAGCAGAGTGCCTCCCTGTCGACCTAAGTATCAGTTAAGACTGTGGAAGGAGTGTCTAGACAGACAGACAGACAGACAGACAGACAGACAGACAGACAGACAGACAGACAGACAGACAGACAGACAGACAGACAGACAGACAGACAGACAGACAGACAGACAGACAGACACTCATCACTGGTGGGGTGGGTGTTAGAAGTAGTTCTGACCATGGCCACAGGATACCAACGTATCCTGCCACCTCCCCCACAAAAAAGTAGGACTCAAAATGTACAAGCTGTACAGAGACCATGTGGTTAAAACTGGAGACAGCAGTAACCTTTTGTAGAGTCAAATAATCACCCACAGTCTTCAAATGTCTGTCTTTTTCACCAACGTGAGTCACCCTATAAAAACACAGCAGAATATTTAATAACAAAGTCAGAAGATCATCAGGAGGAAGATGAGATGGCACAGAGACAACCAGAGGAGGAGGAAGAGGAGGAGGGGGGGAGGGAGGGGTACTCGGAAGACGACAGAGGATTAAACTTATGTGACATTTTTTTCTGATGGTTGTGGTCGCAGCGGCGTGTGTGTGTGTGTGTGTGTGTGTGTGTGTGTGTGTGTGTGTGTGTGTGTGTGTGTGTGTGTGTGTGTGTGTGTGTGTGTGTGTGTGTGTGTGTGTGCAGCAGCAGGGTTGGTTGACCTTCAGGTTTATTTGAATGCGCAGTCTCCTGCATTTGACACCTAACATGGGATGACAAAGCAGTACACAGTAGCTGTACACACAATGCTAGAGCTAAAACCCATGGCCCTGGCTGGGCCTGTCGTCTTTACTTACTGTGGCACGGAGTGTGTGTGTGTGTGTAGCTAATGTTAGGCAGGGGCAGCTGCGGACATAACCTTTGCAAGGCACTGTATTTCATCCCCTTGGATATCTTCACATCTTGTTTTAAGTGGGATTAAAATTGCTGTTTCGTTTTTTTTTTGTTAACAATCTAGTCAAAATACTCTGTAATATCAAAGTGGAAGATGTATTTGTTATTAATAGAAAAGTGTGATAACTAAAATACATTCGTTGCAGAAGTATTCAGCCTCTTTGTTCAGGCATGCTTAAATGAGTTCAGGAGTCCCATTTGGCTTAACAAATGACATAAATGATGTGGAGAGATTTTCTTTCGACTGACCCCTCTGTCCCCCATACACTCAACATCTGTAAGGTCCCTGAGTCAACTACTGGATTTCAAGCACTGATTCAACTACAAAGACCAGGGAGCTTTGAGAAAGCCTCATAAAGAAGGCCAGTGATTGGTAGATGGGTAACAATAACAAGTCAGACATTGAATATCTCTTTAAGCATGGTCAAGTTAATAATTATGCTGTGGATGATGTATTAAACCACCCAGACACATCACAGACACAGTCGTCCTTCTGAACTGAGCTGCAGGACAGGAAGGAAACTGCTCAGGGATGTTACCACGAGGCCATTGGTGATTTTAAAACAGCTACAGAGTCCAATGGCTGTGATGGATGAAGAGTGAGGGTGGATCAACAACACTGTAAATTATTCCATAATAATGATTTAAATGACAAGAAGAATACAAATATACAGAATAAAAATATTTTAAAACAAGCATTTTGTATTTCAACAAGGCACTAACGTAATAATTACTTTTAAACACATTTTAATACACTTGAAAATTGCTGCCTAGCCGTGATCCCCAGCATATTGACAGAGCTTGGAGAATTATGAAAATAATAAAATGGGCTAATATTGCACAATCCAGGTGTGGAAAGCACTTGGAGTCTCGCCCAAGAAGATTCACAGTTGTAATCGCTGTCAAAGGTGTTTCTAAAGTATTGATTCAAGGAGCTGAATACTTATGCAACGACCATATTTTAGTTATTTAATTTTTATGAATTCTTTTACAAAATGTTATTCCACTTTGACATTACAGTATTTTGGGTAGACTGTGGACAGAAAACTTCAATTAAATCCATTTGAAACCCACTTTGTAACAATAAAATGTGAAGAAATCTGTACTATTGAATACTTTTGCAAGGCACTGTACACACTTCGAAAAAGGGTTCCAAAAGAGTTCTTTGGCTGTCCCCTAGGAGAACACTTTTAGTTCCAGGTAGAACCTTTTTAGTTCCAGGTAGAAGCTTTTGGGTTCCATGTAGGACCCTCTGTAGAACCCGCTTTGAAGAAACAAAAGGGTTCTTCAAAGGCTTCTCCTATGGGGACAGCCGAAAAACCCTTTAAGGTTCTAGATAGCATATTTATTTCTAAGGCTGCACCATCGAGTGCCAAGTAATATGAACATCCAAAACATTGCTTTAAAAATGTTTAAATAAATAACACTGGTAATGGACAAATCAATTTTGCAACAGAGTCAAATACAAGGTTTTCTTGTTTACTGGCCTTGGCCAACCACTAATAGAGAAATACCAACTCAAACAATACATGTATTTAAACCCACATCTCCAGTACATGTAAGAGGGGGGCTGTGCTTTCAGACCATAT